>NW_008710315.1:238220-386495 GCF_000327385.1 Lottia gigantea | reverse complement strand
TTCCCCCCCCCCCCCCCCCCCCCCCCCCCCCCCCCCCAAAAAAATGCCTGTCCCTTTAAATGGCACTTCCGAGCAGAAGACAATAGAAGTGGAGTGGAAAATCGTGGCATGGAAATTTCTGGAATGTCGTCCTTTAAGTTGCAGGTGGTCAAAATGTAAATAACTGATAATTAGCCTATTAGTAAATAATTTATTGAATGTATTAGAGATAATTAGAGGATGAAGGATTTCTCTAATAGAAGCTGTCTAAACACTGAAATCTGTAGAATTTATAGCATTCCATTGTAAATTAAAATCTATTCGTTCTGTTACTTTTCAATAACTATAATTACAGACAACTTATTAATGGGTTTCATAATGAAAAATTTATGTACCCGTATCATTGGTAATGACAACTAGGTTGAAACAGAGGCGGCGCCAGACTCCTTAGACATAATGTGGCAACCCTGTGGAGGCGCTATAGCAGCAAACCTCTCGTGGATCGTTACTTTGGTTTCTCCAAAGAAAATTTTCGAAAAATTGAATTAATTTGGTGCATCCAGCACCATATTTTGGGGCAAAAATTATATTATATCATAAGTTTTAAATATTTAAAAATAAAGTGGGGGCTCCACTGGGTTGCAATCTACTAAAATAGTATGTCTATCTGGTCGTGGTCGCACCCTGGTCTATCCAACCAGATTAGCTAACCGCAGAACACATGTCGCTAAAATATAAACTGTGAATATAGCTAGTATAAGTTACTTGATATTACGCCCAAATGTCAATTAAGCGAGCGGATCATTTTTCTAATAATGAGAAAAGATGACACAACTCAATGCAGTACACATGGGATCTCGATATTTTCAAAATGTCAAAATGTAGAAAAAAAAATCTTTATGTATCCTTACTGTATAAGAGAACAATATCTTATCTTTTCTTCATCAAAAAAAAATGTTCTGGGAGAGGGAATGAACACCTATCGCAAAAATGGTTCAGTTCCAAATGTAATCTTTTGACTTTTGATCATATACCACCTAAATGAGATATTTTTACTCTTCCTGATCACATTTGATAACAGTGCTCAAATTTCAAATTGTCGGAAAATTCATTGATCATTTTCCTTCTTACCAAACCTTTGAGGAAATCAGTTTTAGACTGGTGGAGTTTAAGCATTTATCAATATGCGAGATATCAGGGGTAGTATATCAAAACAACATACTTGTACTGGCAAAACCTTAGTAGTAGTTTTTTACATGAGGAAGTATATCAATCATAAGTGAGTGCATATTTCATAATGAAAAATGGTATCTTCATTTTAAGATTTTGTATTCACAGACGGACGCCTGGGTGCCAATAATGTATGTCCACGTAAAGAATTCTGCTCTGACATGACCTTTTACCTACTCTACATGAAACAGAAGGTTCTTAATAATCTTCTGATCCAATTTACCCATTTCCTTTCCAACAAACGTGTTGTTGAATAATTGATCAGAGTTTACAAACGACAGGAAATTTAATTTGTTTGAAAAATAGTGGAAGCACGAGATTGGATGAACGAAACGTCCTGTAGGCTAGGTCGTGGTAATTGAAATGATCACTAAATTTTACACTGTCTGACGGAGTGCCCAACTCAATTGTAATTTATGACACTAGCAGGTGATGTTGAAGTTTTTTCTAGGATCTTGCAGGTGGTTCTGGTTGTGTTGGGTCCAAGATGTTGTATAGGTCATGCTAGATATTTGCCTTTTTCCTCGCACTGTAAATATGTTTGTCGCCAAATATGCCCATTTCGTCATTAAAAAATAGTATCAAGTGTCTATAGGGGAAAGGATACACTTCCTTGTGTCACATCCGTCTTAGCTGCTCTACATACACAACAACCACAACAAATAGTAAAGTTAAAAAATATTAATACAATGTATTCTCTGATATCCGGCATCTGAGTACTTCGACATTCTGCGTAATCTAACATATTCTTTATGGTCCCGCTTGTATTAAGCTGACACCCCCGCCTGTAAAAGGCTTTTGTCCTTTTTTTTAGTGATGAATCATTATTAAGCGGTAATCGAAGACAGTGCTATTTGTGTTAAAACTACAAATAGGTCACCAATGATGTAGTTGAATCACCTCGTGTGTCATAAGGCCATCAATTCAATAATACGTGAACAATTATCAAAAGATATTGGTCCATAACCACGAATTTCATTATTTACAATCAAAATTCTTAACATAATATGCTGAAATGAAAGAAATTCTTGTTTATGAAGTATCAGACATTTTCACAATTTTTGACACTTAACAAGGAGTTTTCCTTAATGGTTTCATAAATTTTGTCCCGATTCAAATTTGAGTGGCAGGATTGTTGGTCTGTTCTCTTATGGCTCAGGTATTGAAACTGACTGTCAACCTTTGAGATCAGCATGTCGTCACTTGAAGACGTTACAAAAAAAACATTCACAAATAAAATTAGTTATCTTATTGTGTTGAATTTTTGAACTTTAAACAGGTACAACTTCATTGATCAAATCTTTATGTGATTGGATAAAGGTAGATTAGCGTAAGGAGTGCGAGATAATCCTGGATTAAACGTAAAGGATTAAAAGATTTAGAAAATTTCGTGTATTTAGACTTGATCGATAGATCTAAAGTTGGAGATGTTTAGCCGACAGATGAAAAACCCCAAGAATTTGAAAAACTTTCAAATTTTGTTAAATCTGTTTTAATGTTTCGTGTCGCAAACACAGGTCGCCAATTAGGGTAAGCCTAGAGTTAACTATTACGTGTATGAGACTTAGGGGGTTTTTTTGTCCATCGCAGACAAAAGAAACTGACGCAATTTTCTACCATTGATAGAGAAATTTATTTCTGCAAAACTTTACTTCTAAAAACTATAACTTTATAAATATATATATATTAAACTTTTCAAAAGAGAAAACGTCATCTATAATTATAAAAGTCTGATGTTGAGCTCATTCTGGTGAATTTCGAACTTGTGCCAACAGTTGTATATTATTCTGTATAGTGTGGTTTCTTTAGTTGTAATCGAATTTTCATAAAATTAGAAACTTTGGTACTCATGACTTCGATATATTTCCAATCACTTTTCAATGAATAATTTGGTGATGGTCCGAGTAGCGACTACCAAATTTTAAAGGGGTACTCATGGGAAATGATTTTTCTACATGAGATGTTGCAATATATTTAGATTGCTACATGATAAATATTACCTCCAATCAGATCGAGCCGACGCCACTGTCATGCCAGCATTACTGACATCACATGCATTAATGACAGAGAGAAACGAATGGGGGGGAGGGGGGTGGCCATAGACCTATACAGTTTGTCCCAACAGCCAAAAAAAAGCATTGTCTTGTTTGTGTGGATTTGAATTATATTATTATATAAATTACGCACTAAACTATGCCGTCCGGAAATATTATTGTATTTGAACACCTTTACCTTAAATGATCCATAACCCTTTGGCGTCGTCACAGTCATTTCCCTGCGTATTTAAAGTTTCTGAATACAACCACTCTGACGAAGTATTCCATGAAGCTGAAAGATATGCGAACCGAATTAATCTCTTTTGTCAAACGGTTGTTTTATTAGGGAAGTTGACAAATTCTACGTCTTGAAACGACTGCAAACTAAATCTCTTAATTCGATTTTACAAATAGAAATATTCCTGAAATATCCCAAATTTGATAATCTCTGGCGGATTAGGATCAACTTAGTTTGCTGCGGAACTTTATCAAAATAATAGTGACAAATGCTTGTTTGTTTCTGGCTTAGTTTTCATTGATTCAAATTGTTGACCTAAAGTTACTCGGGGTCTCGTTTGATGACCTCACAAACACAAAATAGCGACCCGAAAATTTCTATCTTTGACTGGTTGAGAAGATAAGCGAATCATTGCAGCCCCTCTGATCTAAACGCAAACAATTCGCCATTTTTGTTATTGTTTCGTCATTCCCGCGTCCACACACAAAGGCTTGAAGTAAACAAAAACAAGTTCAACTTTAAAATTTTCCTTTAATCGTTTTACGCCATTTTCTTTTTTGTTAAAAAGATACGAAATGCAACAGCAAACATCTTGGGTAACCCCTTTGTGATCGTGTAATTCAATTTAGACATTTACTTAATTGATTGTGAAATACCCCCTGCACAATGCTGCGGGATTAAGATTCCTGTTTCAAAATGGCCGACAGTGGCGCCATTGGGCAGACGATTTGGCCAACAGGGTGCATGTATATACGGGGTGTAAGTTACAAATCTTTGTGTCAGGTTTAATTCAGTTACTATTCAAAATTTTCTTTTCATAAAAATTAACGATGGTTTCTGGTGTATCTAGCTTAAAGTACAAATGGGGAGGGTGGTTGAACAGTCGACGAGCATCTCAAGGATTTCAAACTATTCAACGAAAACAATTTTCCTCTGGTATTCAATTCATCGCTGGGAGTGTAACATTCATGGATGCTCATTGCTTTCATGTTCAGGACCAGACTCAAAGGTCTGGAAACAACCTAAGAGAAGCATTGCATGGTTTTGTCAGTTTTTTAATCTGTACATGGAGGCACACTCTCTAAAATAGTTAGAATAAACCGCAGAAGCAGTCCCACACTTTATTGGAATAAGAAGAAGTTGTATTATATCTAGCTAGATGAAATGGATTTCAATAACTTTCACTAGGAAGGCCAAACAGTCAAACGAAAGGCGCAGGTTTATAACTACTGAATATTCAAAACTTCCATGGAAATACACGAGGATGTATATTTGTTTCAATTACATTATACTTACAGTATATAGCTTGGAAATAATCACCGAAAAAAGCTGCTATTACCGCAATATTCAAAAATTTCCATGGAAATCTTCGAGGCCCAAGATGACCTTCAGACTTGTTTTTCTTATATGTTATTTTAAATTGGAAATAGATTGACAAGAGTATTTTGGGAAATAACAAATCACCACAATACATTTTTTTTTAACTGGACATGCACCTTATAGCTAATTTTAGATGACCGCTGTACACTCCTTTGGATTATTTATATACACTTTTGTTGATTAGGTTACATAGAAATTAAGGCAATATTGGAGTGGTCGTAAGAAGTGTGATTTTCGTGTATTTTGGCACAACTTTAACCCAAAACTGATGCCAAATTTTGCCTTTTCAATCAATTTCTTTATTTGGTCCATGAATTAAGTCAACTTTAATCCCAATGTAAATTTTGAGAAGGCCGCATTAAGAAAAATGAACTGTTGACGTTTCGACACTGAACTTTGTTCTAAGAATTAGGTTTTTGATTAACAATTCTGAAAAAAAGAGTGGTAAATTAATCTTTTTCACTGCATAGAGTATTCATACCAGATGGTCCTGTGCCTAGTTGTACGCTTTTATGAAATGAAGAAGCCGCACTAGTTAGCCCCCGTTCAGTCGTACGCTTTAATGAAAGTTGCCTTGGGCTTCCTCTGTCAGCATAAAGAAGCCAGGTGTTCAGATATACGCTTTTATGAACCTATTGGGAATTGTCTTTTACACCCTCTATCTAGCCACATCAGATAGCTAGGCCTGTGTTCAGTTGATCAGTTCAACGCTTTTATGAAACTGTCTAGAATTGTAGTGTTCTCCCTCTGTCAGCCACATCAGATAGCTAGGCCTGTGTTCAAGTGAACGCTTTTATGAAACTGTCTAGACTTGTAGTGTTCTCCCTCTGTCAGTTACATCAGATAAGTCTTTGTTCAGCTATCCGCTTTTATGAGACGGAAATTATTTCCCCCCTTTGTCAGCCTCAAGATAGATTTTATTTCATAGCAATATCTTTTATATTATATTCAACTACGAATAAAGTATTAACGTTGTGTTCTATATATGCTAGGTTCCCACTATCAAAATTCGAGGAACGAATGAATCATGTCTAAATCGTGGACACATCGTGATTTTCATATCTGATTTGGATGCCAATCGTGATAGTAGAAAAGAAGAAAAGAAAAATTGTTTGAAGCCGCCAGATTCTATCTCAGAAATTTTCAAATATGCTTTTTATACGGTTTTGTCCCAATATATGTGTCAGACTGCCCCCCCCCCCCCCCCACCTCTATTTGTACTCTATTTTCATGAGGCTGGAACCGCAGCTGCTATAAAACCACTATACAACCACTTTAAAATTCAATTAAGACTATAGACTAAGACTTTTTGTATTCTTTTAGTTAAGCAAAATATTAATGGGTGCTTATCCTTTAAGAAAAGCTGTAAGGAAAATTAGATTTTATAGCATTGTGTTAATAGTTAATTTCATCGAAAAATGATAAAAAGCTTAATTGAATCTTCAAGAAAGAATATAATTGCTTAATTGAAAAACTCTTGAAATAATTTGCTGTACGATATATTTGTACATTATTGAGAGAATACGGCCTAATTGATTCTACAGCAATGGGAACAAAAGATATTGCCTACAGCTCTTTATCTTTGTATTTTTCTGTTTAAAAATAAATTTCTTAATTCGAGAAATAATTCCCATAAAGTCATATTTAAACTTTGTACAATTTGCAGCGACCTTCGTTAGACTAAACAAGTTTTATTGATATTATTGCATTGATAAAGATAGTGGACCACTGCCATATACGCCCACCACGGCATGTGGATGGTAAATATTCAAGATTTTGGAGCAAGGGCAATAACTCTTCTTCTAACGGTCGAAAATAGCTCAAATTCGAACTTGATCTTCGTTTTATGAATATGTGTATACTTACCTAATTTCATTTGATTCCATCACAAAATCTAGTTTTTAGAACGTTTACATGCAAATGTTGACGGACGGACGGACAGGGGTGCCGACAATATACGTCCACATAGAGAGATGTGGGCGTATGAAAATGTAACGTTATGCTACTCTCTGCGAGAAATTTCCCTTAAAAACTAATCGACTTATCATAATCCTTTAGCGACATTTAGTGGTAGAGATCACATTAGATAACAAACACAATTTTATGGTATACTACTCCTCCTTAGTTTTATTACACACGACGTTTTAACAATCTACATTGTCATCTTCAGGTGAAGTGAGGAAGTATGGTACAAGAAAGTATATAACTTATCGCAATTTTCTATCCAGGCACATTCAGTTTATGGCCGACGGAAGAACAAAGACAATCGCAGATTAACATACGACGCCAAAAATAACTTAATCCATGGCATTTCGGTGCATGCTGACATATTCAGTAGTATTTGACTATATTCATTTGACTATATTCTTCGTTTTTTCATGCAAGAAATGCCCCAAACAATATGTAGGAGAAACTAAGAATAATTTACGAACTCGTTTTAATGCACATAGGTCGGATATCAAATTAAAGACAAGCCTGTTTCTAATCATTTCAACCTCGACGACCATTCAATAGACGATCTCTAATCCCAATTGAGCGCATAGAAATTGACTTGCTTGAAGATGAAACTACCAAATTCCGTCAATCTAGGGAAGCCCATTGGATTGAGACATTGAATACAGCAAGACCTATAGGACTAAATATTCACCATAATGTAGGCAAAGCACCCTTTGTTGTCCCGTTCAATACAACCAGCAATCGAGCAAGCAAGATAGTTCATGCCCACTATAAGAGCCTTCAAGAGAAATTCCCCCGTCTATAAACAGAAAATGATAGTTGCATATTATTCAAAAAATAAGAACATAAATGATAATATTGTTCATAGTAAACTAAAAACAATCAGTACATAACAGATACTATACTTCTCGCCCATCGAACGAGTTATTTTTTCTAATTTCAGATCAGAATCAGAATAGAGGAAAACCCAATATCAAGACCCTTAATCCTAATTTCTAAATAAAGTGTCTGCCCCACCCTAGGCCTTTACATTTGGGAGAATCAAACCCTCCCTTCCCCGAAATCCAGTCTCTGGAGCCTGTCGACTAAGTGTGAATTTTTTCTGGATAAAAGAAAACAAAATATAGAGAATGATTTTAATGTTGGCACAAAACATTACACATGGGGGATTTCACACAATAATAGTAGTTTTTATATTTTACAATATATTAAATAAATACGAATAATCATTTTTTCATATACATCAGATCATGTACATTTACAGCACTATACGTCTATCGTCAGGTGGTTGGACTGGGATAACTTCCAAAATATGTAACAATATATTTCGCCTTCAACTTTTTGGATTTTTCATATGGTAGAACAACGCCTGTTTGCACAACTGCAGAACTAGACCTGCGTTCAGTCGTCGGTTAGCGTCACAGTTATTTTTTTTAAGAAAATGCTTGGTGATTCCTTCATCAACCCATCGGTATGCAATATTTTCGTTATCAAAAACGTCGGAAATTATATCTGAAATATTTCTAAAGTATGCTATTTATATCCATGGATCGTCTTGATCAAACTGAATTTGTTTTAAAAGGGGTTAATTAAAAAGGAAAAGTACTAACCAAGCAAACTTAAGTTAAATTTTTTTAAAATAGATATGGCGTTAAAAATAACGAAATACAAAAAAAAAACAATGCCCCTGTAACTTATACGAAACACACCGCTGCTAACTGAGTTTTGCAATCTGAACACAGCAGTCTAATTAATACCTCATTCTTTCTTTTTTATAAGCGTTTATTTTTTTATTTAACTGAAGTGACTAAATTAAAAATAAAAAACGGAACGAAAGTTCACAGGGTTGTTTTACGTTATACTATTTTTAAATGCTTATGTACCTTGTATAAGGCAATAAAACAATACAATACAGGCTTAGATATGAATGGGATTTTTAAAGATAGTTGGACAAGCATATGCACTTTCAGTGTTGTTTCCAAATACACAGTAGGAATATTGTTTTTCAGATAATATACATCAAAGTCTATTGCATTAATCTAATTAAAAGAATTATTAACATTTAACACCAAACCCTATAGATTAATCATCCCTGAAACCGTCTGTGACAAGTGAAATCTGACCATGTCCAGCAGAAGTCCTACCATAGAAAAGGACGTTACACTAACTCACACCATAAAATTTAGAGTATAAAAATGACCCAATTGAGACAAATTATAGGTTTCATTTTTTAAAGGTTTTCTACCTCATAGGATGACCACAAAATTGAAAGTTTTAAACTCGAGTCTTTGTTTTTTGGTGGTCTTACCTGGTATCATAACTGTACACCAGAATCTCTCTATAATACGTTAAACCCCTAAACCAAGTAATTATTGATTTAATTAAGACATTTTGAAAACTGTTTAAATAATTATTTAATGGACATATCGTATTATTTAGAGATTACATTCTTTAGTCATGACACCCGGTAAGTCCAACTGGTGAATGAAATACAAGTTGACTTTAAATTGTATGTCCATTCTAAGAGGTAGAATATATTATATAACACTAATACAAAACAATATGTTCTCTTTGCAGAATTTTTCATAACATGAGCTGGGATTAGACCTTCATGAGACAGGTTATTTTTTCCCTCAGCAAACTGGGGTTGCTGAAGTTGTCGATAACTGAGTGTTTACAAATGTGACCGCACTGCAAGTTGTGATCAGAGTACCATTTGAAATTCCTCAATAAGAATAACGCAACAGTAATGGAGTCGTTCATTGTTCCCATTTCAAACTCAACAAAAGGTTTAATACGTGTTCGATTTTCAGTATACAATATTTCCGTTCATACCCAATCTCATTTCATGCTCACGGGCTTTCAGTCTTAGATTGGCAATACTTGACGAGCGTCTTTCGGTATCCACAATTCCTCCGTTAGGTGGCGATGGCATGTTCGGTAATGGCGGGCTCATATCAAAATTTTCCCGCGCTTTGGCTGCAGACGACGTCATACTTGCTAACAAGTGTTGAAATGTCCCAGGTGGCGGCATAGGTACTGCTAGTGGAGATAACCCACGAAGTCCTAGTCCGGGCGTAGCAGACGGCAAACCTAACGACATCGGCGAATAAAACGCTGGTGATAACGACGCGAGGGGTGATCCCAGACTATATCGATTGAACAACTGACTCTCGTATGTTTTGAGTAGGAGATCTGAGTAGGTTTGAGAAGCTGATGCTCCGAGAACACCACGAGCTGCTAGGTTTAATGTTCCTGAGTATGGGCTGTAAGGATGACCCTGAGTTCCGACTTTCTCTTTCTTCCTCCATTTGGCTCTTCTATTCTGGAACCAGACCTGGAAGTAGAAAACATTGATATTTGAAAATAGATTACTTATCGTCTTTGCCATTATAGATTAGCTACAGACGTTAGAGGTGTTTCTCTTTGAGTCCGGGGTTTGGTAGCCCTTTGATGATTTTTGAGCGTCCACAACCTTTTCACACTTTCACCCACTCTCTTTCCCACGTCCTAACCTACATCACCTCAAACTAGAAATTTCACTTTCTATTTATATATATGTGTTTATTCTATGTATGTCTGAGTCGCGAAAAAGGCGAGCTGTTAACACCATTATTAATGAGCTTAGCTAAAAAAAAAAATCCCTTTTCTGAAACCGAAGTATGATTAGTTAAACCGATAGCGATCCTATCCTTTAAAAGATTCATACTTTTTGTCATGCGTGTCATACATGCTTAAATTTATATATACACCATAAGATTACAAATAGCGATACACATTTGGCAATTTACATTTTATGACCAAGTTTATATAAACATATAAGAAGTACAAATTAAACAAACTTATGTTTATTGTATTGCTCAAGATAAATCTAATATTTCTTATTTCCGAATCGAAACGGATGAACAAATTTTCGATTTCTTAAGATGTTTACTGTGTGTTGTATAGTTATAAATTAAGATCGGTCTAAAGTGCAATTTAAATTGAGAAACAAGTAGAGTACATTTCTTACAATCGAACGCAGGGTCAAGTCTACTTGCGCTTACAAATCTTCATTTTGGATTCCAAGTGTATCTGAACTTAAAAGTGTGATCTGAACATTTTTGTACTTACTCAGTACTAGGATGAGCAACACTTTTGCAGTACAAAACGTTTCACTATGTGAAGTTTGTCTTACTTCAGACAAGTGAATTCAATGGAAACCTCTTTAAAATCTTGGCTGATTTCTTTAAAACGTATAGTCGACATCCTTTAATATCGATCAGTATTACATATACTTCATATTTTCTACATGGTGCAGAATTGTAGGACGTAAAACTCCATTCATTTCATTTTTGCTTGTGCGTTTTAATCGGACTGGGTCAAAGGCCTTGTGTCCCGGTAAAGAAACAATACAAGATTAAATGAGGACACACCATTGTGTCGGTCATCATAGAGAACTGAGATTGAGCCAGCACTGTTCTCTGTAGCTATGTGTTTCCATGCTTATTTGATTAAACTAGAAAAATTGGAAAATTGGAACCATTTCATTCCTAAAATTGGGTGGGTACAATTTCCGATTTAAGAAGCGGTATATGGCCTGCCAGGTACTTCCTTGCTAACCTGAATCCAAGCCTTCAACACTGTTGGATTTGTCAACCCGATGAAGCAGGTTGGATGGTTTTAATAGCGTCTAGTCAGTCACAGACACCGAACAAGAAATCGAGGGTTTTACAGACTGCGCTCGTTAAAGATCTCTCAACAATTGCAAATTCACAAAAATCATTTCCTTGATAATTGCCTCTATAGCTTCAGAGCAAAATCGTAAATTTTCTTTCCCTTGTCATTATAATAACAGCAGCGTATAATATGAGGTATCCTTTTTCTACCAGAAAGTCATCGAGTATCGCTTTAAAAAGTTTGACGAATTTCACACAAAAGTATTTTTCAGAGACTATGGGAAAGAAATTTTGAAGAGCGTACATCTGAGTTTCTGTCTACAATCTTTAATTTATAATTCTTGTTAAAATGTTGATTGAAATACTCAGACAAAAGTTGATATTTTTAACACCTAGCTAACAAGTAACACTTGTAGAAACTTATACTTTACAAGTCAAGGTAGTTTTCGTCAACGATATGTTCGCCCCTAAACACGACAAAACAGTCGAATGTCTTTACTTCGTTATACAAGTACATTGCTAGGTGTATTTTAAAGAGAAAAAGGTGTAAAAATTGTGGAACATAGGCATAAAAATATGATGGACAGCAAACTGCTTGGCAGTAAATTGTCATTTTTCTTCTAAAGGTAAAACGAATAAAAATGAATATTAATATTAAAAATGTCATCATTGGGTGCTCGGCATTATAATTAATCATGGTCGAGGAACCTCCCTTGAATACTTTTAATGTTGTTCATATGATAGTCAAAGGTGCACTGTTGTTATGTAAGAAAACACTGGACACAAATGGTGAATTATATTAAATGTTATATTTTGGTAAAGTCAGGGATCCCAGTAAGCAATAAAAAAAATAGGACATGAAAAATATCAGCTGAAGATAATGGGAAATTTTTACATGCTTGTATAGTCATTTCCTAAGTAGAGATATTTTAATCCATTCAACCAAATTTGTAATAGTTTTATTTGATAATATGAAAACAATATCACTGCTCAGAAAAATAGACGAATTACTTTAAATGGAGGAAGTCGCGGATTCCTGTTAAGTTTAGCTTATTTCAACGTTTTCTGTATATTATCATTAGAATTTTGTTCATGGAACTTCAGGACGCCCAGTTCCCAATCCCCTAGGTATTGTTGCATGACCGCAAAGATATGTACTGTCCGGACAGAATGTACCAAATACACACTGTATGAACCTTCGATCGGTCAGAATGGTAGAACTAGAAATCAATTTCATTGCATATCAACACTTTTTTAACAAAACGATAACAGTAAAAAGGGGTAAGACCTCCCACGATTTGTTGACTGTTTAATTACACATCTTAACTGACACTTGAAAGGAGTCGAGAGTTAAGCAAAGATTTTCATACACGAATTTCTAGTGTTGAACCAAGGCGAACAATAATACTAAATCATGGTGAACGGAGAATCTTATACAGTTGATAAAACTCGATCTTAACGCTCATATCGAGCAATTGACCGCCTATTACCACCAGATTGACGCAGATTTCGAAACCTCCGGTTGACGATAGGTTGCAAATTTGACAACAGAGTACAACATGAGCAGCTGGCGGCAATTTTCATCTCGGCGACCTTATGCTCGAAAACTTAAAAAATTCAGATTTTAGGAAATATAGTAATCTGATCAGATAAAAAATAATTATTCAATTTTAGTGATTGACCAATCAGATGATTGAAACAATAAAATCATATTAATTTTTCCAGAATAAGGTCCCAGGTCTAGAAAATGACCTACATGGACAACCCGCCGGCAGTACACCGAAAAGTTATTCGCATTCTCTTCTTACCAAGCAGGATAGGTCATTTTTTACCTGGGGTGTTTTCTTGAAGTTCATTTGGTTAATTGGTATTACTAATTACACAAAATAACACTTCAAGTGAAAAACAAACAAGGAGCAGACGTCGAATCAAAAAGGCGGGAATATATTAACTCTATTGTACCCGATCAATTAGAAATTGTGTTTTAACACCCAGGTCAAATTCAATCCGGCTGGTGAGAAGTGCCGACCTGAATAGTCAACTAACTTACAGTTAAGAAAAACTATTAAAAAGAAATAACCTCACTAAAAACTAACTTTAAAATAAATCCAAGAAGAAAAATCAAAAATACGAAATTATAGCGTGATATATGACTGGATTTGTTCGGTTTTTCAATATTTTTATTGCGTCAAATACATCTATTTCCTGTAACGAGTACAAAATTGTGATGAAAACGCAGAACCACCACAAGGCCTTGATTCAGTGGGCGAAAAGGAAGGTCATTTCGCTTATGAGGCTGTAATAACGTTGTGTTCTTAATTTTGGTAAAATAGTCAAATTAAATAAACCAAGTACTTACGCCCGAAACGCAAAACGAAACCTTAAATTCATACAACATATTGGCGACACATTGGTATCGGCTAATGAACTCTGCATGATGAAGTACATGCATATCAATCATACGTGCGTAAGTACTTCATAATGAAAAGTGGTAGCAGGGTCTAGAAGAGTAAGCATCCCCTTCCTTGCACCACACCGATCACAAACACTACAAATAGTATCGTACAAAGAATAGTACTACAGCATGAAAAACGGAAACTAATATTCAGTGAGATGGATGCGGGACTCGTCAAAGCTACCTTACCCCATCTTTCTCTGAAAACTGCTTGAAACAATAGAAAAATAAATGGCATTCTTTCTGTACATTTAAACTATTACCTTAATTTGTTAAAAAGTTTGAGCGGTGGGGGGTTCGGGCAAACCAATTTTTATAATTGGTGAGGCGACTCAGTCAATTTATTTCAATTTAAATTCACAAAGCCAATATTGACTTTTAGAAGTGGGTATATAATAGTGTCAAAATAGACAAATAATTATTAAAACGTGCTGAGATGTACGAGATCGGAGATAGTCAATACAACCTTTATTGTATTGGTGAAGTATCACGTGACGTTATGAAAAAATACCAGACTACAATTTGAAAACATTTATTGTTATGACGCCATTTTGAATTTGAATAAAACGCGTATTTTATGAACCAACACAAGATAAATATTTAGTTCTTGTATTTAAAAGGTCTTATTGCACTCCATTTATCTAATCATTAATATTAATATACGTGCTGTCGGTCTGAAGACGATAGAATTGTAATGCATCACTCAGAGGCAATGGTATACTTATGAAATTGTTCGTCGATAGCTTTGTTTACCATAACGAAAAGGGTGATGCAGTTTTTGTTTGAATTTTATCCACTGTTATGATTGAAGCCTGGACAAGCATTTATTATGGAAATTCACTTAGAATTCCAGACAGGCTTCCAGCGGAAAAAAAGACCTAATCCAGTAATGGCAAAACAAGTAGGCCTACGGTAAAAAAATATATTCGTTTTGTTATCAAAATAGATGGTAAAATAATAAACAGCAATTTGCACGCATATTAAGCAAAATTTTTTTTTGCAAGGCACAAGGGATACCAATACTAATCATTGCTTGAAACTTGAGAATGACGCAAATTATGAATGTAAAATTTAAAATTTTTTTAATACGTTTTTGCCCAAATTATGTGTTAAAATGCACCAAATCAATTCAATATTTGACATTTTCTTGGCAGAAGCCGCTCCAGGAGAGCCATGCGACTATGACGTCTGCACAGTTTCCACATATTGAATTCAGTCTCAACAGTTGTCCCACATTGTGGCAGTCTTCCCGTATTTCTACCCCCAGTCTCGAAAGGCTAGCACCACCACTGCAAACCAGTCTGTTTATAAAAAAAAACCTCGAGTTGTAGATATGCAGTAAACACTGCGATGGGAGGTTTAAAGAATACATAATAATAAACCATTGAGTCTTACGGACACTTCACACAATTCGGTCGGTAAAACTTATCCTTGTTAAGGCCGAAACTGTCGATGGGACTAATGACAAAAAATGTACGATTGGACCGCCGCAGTGTCAATATTATGAGAGTTAAGTCAATGACTTGATTGAGTTGATTTGTTGATGTTTGACCATTGTGTTAACCTTGTTGTCCACTAACTGACCAATGTCCAGTTTCACAGTTTGACGTCTAGCCGAGATTTCGTGAGATAATCAGGGATTATTGTGAGAATTACCCTTCAAGATAGTTTAACTAATCTCAACAGGTGCCTAGACAAATAACCAAACAAATAACCTGAACTCAAGTTATTTAATTAACAATCTGATTTACTAACTTTTCTCATCTGTGACATTTTCTTTTGTTTTTCGCTACAATTTCTTTGTTATTTTCGTTAAGATAAAATGATATGAGTTTTACGCCCAACTCTTCTGCACTTTCAGTAATTAGACTACCGAAGGCGGTATTATTTTGTTGGAACAAGGACGGCAGGATACGTTGCATGGAAATTAAAGAAGCGTTTGTTTCCATAACGCTGTGTACAACTTCAATCTCTTTGTTATTTTTGTTAAGATAAAAGGATATGATTGAGTTTTACGTCCTCCTCTTTTGCACCTTCAGTGATTGTGCTAATCAAGGCGGTGTTACAAGGGAAACAACTTTGAATATATGACATTATGACACAGCTTTATGGAACAACGATCACTCGTGAGACGACGACATGAGAAGTTCGTGGAAACTTTGCATAGAACTTTAATGTCTGTCTGCGTATACTTATAACTGAACCCACTAAAATAAAAGAAGAAAAAAAACCACAGTGAAGCCTTTCCAAATCGCACACTCTATAAACTGACATCACACCCTCTACACCGACGTATTTTGAAAAATATAGGATTTCTGTAAATCTTTAACAAACAGGCAATGCTCCGTTGGCTATTAAGCCAACCAGTCCAACATTCATCTATCCACAAGAATTAGACAAGCTTAAATATGATTCTGTAACCCATAAAAGTATTCGTAATAGACAACGAGATCTGCAGAAAAAACAAACGTTGTGCGATTCGTTTTTCTGACCTTGTTCACGCAGGGAAGTTGCTCCAGAATGTCTTCACAATAATCACTAAATCATTATTAAATGCAGAATGATTTAATCATTTATACGAATAAATTCCCATCAGTTAATCACTTTCTATTATCGTGTGAAAGTCGACATTGATAATCCTAAATTAAACAATTTTTTGACACTGGGGTCAAATGTAAAATTTGGACAGGTCAGTTTGTCAAAGGATTTTATACTATTTGCTTATTTCTCAATTATGTGGATGACATTTTAAAAGAATTTTCAAATCTTGTGAGAATTTTCTATATTTGAGGCAGAAAAATTGTATGGGTTATAAGAAAAAATAAGTCGTGAAGGATGTATGAATACTTCCATAAGAAATCTTTCTAACGTAGGTGTAGTTGTAATGTTTCTTTCGATCAATGACTCTTTCATAGTTTTTAATGTTAGGTTTCCCATAGAATACAGTTCTGCCAAGTAATAAACCCTCAAAACAGTCCTACTAACAAACCCAGAAACTGGCCTGATCTGGCCCTTTTAATCTGAAAATGCATTTCCTTGATAAGGAAATCAGATCGAGTCAGAACCAAATAGACTTAAATGTATGCATCTGAAATTTTCCTTCCCGAGAATTGCTGTTACCTATGGGTCCGTAAAGGGAATCAAACCAAAATGGTCTTTGGTGGACAACTGTGCAGTCTAGCATCATCCAAATTGTCGCAGACGAAATTGTCGAAATCTTCATGTCCACACAGAATTTATTTTTTTTCGTCAAGATGACGTGACCAAAGTATAATAATTTGTAATGACGCTATTCTATTGTCAAAATTTACTTCATTGCCCAATTTTCAAAACATTTGGGTATAGACCATCTAATAGTCAACGTGCATGTTCAAATGTTTAGACTGGATGTTAGATAATTATTTTGGGAAATAACACCATCGTTCAAAATATCAAAACCTCTCTTCAATTGCCAAACGTAAAGAACAGAAAAAATAACATCTAATTGACAATTCTTCGAAAAATTTGCAGCCGAAATTATCTGCATTGTCTTATTGGGTGGGAAAAATGTAACGTTTTTACTGAATTTTACACATCTTAGTCCGAAATCTCTTGTTACCAGTCCACAACTTGTACTAGTACATGCATAAATGGTTAGAATGAGTGAACCCTGGATTTTTCTTTGCTTATGTATGGATGTCCCGCAGATGTTGTTTTGATGTCTTTGTTTCGAGCAATGTAGAAAGGACACTGTTCGGGAAGTAAATATACGCCCTGTCGGCCCTGTCCGAACAATGTTCCAGTAAATTCAAAACACAAGAACGTTGGTAACTAGATTTTTTATACTAATCGTGATGAGACCCTATTCGAATTTTTGTTTCGAACACTATGTTGCAGTAACAATATGAATGTCACATATGACATTTACACGGGCCTAATTCGATTCTTTGTGTTTGTCAATAAACTAGATGGCTAGATCCCTATCTTGATGAGACCCCATTCGATTAATTTTCTCGAACAATGATCCATTCCAGTAAAAAATATGACTGTCACTAATGGAACAGACCCTATTCGATTCTTTGTTTCTGTCAATACACCACGTATGGCTAGATTAAGTATACTTTTGAGACCTAATTGAATCCTTGTCTCAAACCATGTTCCAGAAAAATAGGAATGTCATTACTGTAATTTTAACAGGCCCAATTCAATGATTACACGTGGCTAGATGCACTTAACTTGATAAGACCCTATACGAATCCTTGTCTCGGACAATGCACTAGTGAAACAGGTGTACATATGTCTATTATGTATTTATACCTATGTTAAAGGTGTAACCTCACTAACTCTAGAGTCAACACTGATACACGTGGCTGTCTTTTTACACTAACTAACCTCAAGTTTGCATTTCTTTCATCTTACTTTAAATAGTCGCGATTATACAAGGCGTCATGAAGGCATACAGTATCAACGCACTTGCTTTATAATCAAAATACTGTTTAATAAACCTGTATTGACCATTAAGGATCCAACATCCGACCAATCTTACAGAGCAATGCAGTGGGGGCAATGGTGAGGCATTTTAGCAATTTGAAACATATTTTACTGTCATGGTTCCGATGACTTCTGATACAATCCTAAAAGCCATGACTGCTTTCAATACATTGATGTACCTTTGAGCAGTTTGGTAAGCGAGATTGTTAATGCCATTTCACAAATTGTGGAAACGAAAATTTCCTGTCCATGAATATAGTCCAATGGTCCCTTACAATCACCATCTGAATGACACACGGAGAAGACTGGCGTATTCTAGACTATTTTAACAAGAATGTCCAGAACGTGAGGCAATAATTGGTAAGGATTAAAGCAGCTATTCTGTTCAATTAGTGTTTGGCCCACCTCTCCCATGTTACTAGGTACAAACGTAGTGATGATCAGTGTAATCCAAACGCTTATCAAAATACACACAGGTAATGTGCGATTCAATTTATCTAAACGTAGGAGGCATATTGCTCGAGGGCCAAGGGTTAAATGATCATCTTAAGACGATTGTGTGTCGCGTGTTCGATTATCCTCCAAGGCACAACATCGTGTGATTCTGTGATACCCTAGATTGTTGATAGTGAACTCGATTTAAAGAAAAACTTGTCAGATCATGAATAGCAATAAAACCCTAATCAGATACAAATTATCTAAAAAAAAAAACAAAAAACACCGGACAATGGACACCGCCTTCAACGGCAAAAAAGTTAATTATCTTAACCAGGAATAACGAAATTAAAAGCAACCATATTTAAGCGAAAATTTCCATACATTGGTCAGGAGATTTTCTCCTATTTTACCCCGGATTTTTTCCATTAAATCATCGATCAGAATAAAAATAGAAAATAAACCTAGTTATTTTTGCCCTAAAGATAAAATACTTTAAAGTATACACAAAACAAAACTTCGTGGCTTGGGAAATTTGAACTTTTTTATACAATTACATTATTCGCTCAATTTTCGTGAAAAACGATTTTTATGAAATTTTTGGTTGTTTCTGTTATTATCTGACTCCTTTCGAGAATGGACGCAAACGATTGGGTAACGTAACGCCATTCATTTTCATATATTGCCCATTGGCCATTTGAATATGTATATACAATTGATGTATCGAGCACCATTTTAACAGTAGTCTATATCGCTTTACAATTGATTTATTGAGCACTATTTTAACAGTGGTATTTCTATATCGCTCTTCAATTGATGTATTGAGCACTATTTTAACAGTGGTATTTCTATATCGCTTTACAATTGATGTATTGAGCACTATTTTAACAGTGGTATTTCTATATCGCTATACAATTGATGTATTGAGCACTATTTTAACAGTGGTATTTCTATATCGCTCTACAATTGATTTATTGAGCACTATTTTAACAGTGGTATTTCTATATCGCTCTACAATTGATGTATTGAGCACTATTTTAACAGTGATATTTCTATATCGCTCTACAATTGATGTATTGAGCACTATTTTAACAGTGGTATTTCTATATCACTCTACAATAGATGTATTGAGCACTGTTTTAACTGTGGTATTTCTATATCACTCTACAATTGATGTATTGAGCACTATTTTAACAGTGGTATTTCTATATCACTCTACAATTGATGTATTGAGCACTATGTTAACAGTGGTATTTCTATATCGCTCTACAATTCATGTATTTGGCAACTTTTTTAACAGTGATATTTCTATATCGCTCTACAATTGATATATTGGGCACTATTTTAACAATGGTATCTCTATATCGCTCTACAATTGATGTATTGAGCACTATTTAAACAGTGAAAATATATCATATAAGGCTATAAATATGCAAGAGATTTTACTGACCTGTACTCTAGCTTCTGTTAAGTCAATTCTCATTGCCAGTTCTTCCCTGAAATAACAAAAAAGTATAGGACGTAAAACAAAATGAAAATAACGAAAAATTCATTTTTTACAGAACAAAATATTTTCCTAAGTGTATAATAATTGTTAAGGAACGCTAAACACGGAAATGCCAATTTCTTATAAAAAATATTATGAATTAAGTGGTTTGTTCTGAAACGATGTGTTTTTTCTTCTTATCTTTCGTCCAAAATGCAATAATTTAAACACACAAAGAATGGTCTAAGTCCAATCAATGCAAAGTCAAAATCCTTTGATATTCAAATAAATATAAGTCTAGGATGAAATATACAGCATTGGTGTTCATTTAGAATATCTTTATATACACTGATGATGTGGTTTAACGCCTATTATTGTACATCAATTACCCCCCTTGTAGAGATAAAACATAAATTCAATATGGCGGTGATGACGATATCATGACGACGAGCCGTCAATCTTCGCACCGATCACAAGCCGAGATGTAATTGAATCGGCCTCATTACACCCCAAGTATCACGCGCCAAAAGATCGAACGCCTGACAAGAGATTTAAGAAGATTTTCAAGTCCAACTTAACAGATGTCGGTTTCCCGCCTTTTTGTTGGGACAATATGGAAAAAGTCTGAGAACACTTCTAAGACTCGTACGAGATAATGGAATTGAGAAGACAAGTACGTGCCGAATGGAAGAATTGAATAGTTTGAATATTTTCTCACAGTTAGCTATTAAAATTTCAATGGTGATATATTGGCGCTAATTACTCTTGAAAAATCTCATCTGGTCTACTAAACAGGAACTACTTGTGGTCGTGCATGTATACATAATAGTTTAAAGAATTGAGGTGAATTATCGGCTAATGAGATTTACTGGAAGCAGTTCCGGTAGTAGAGCGCTCAGGAAGACCGCAAAACAATGTTTCTTTTAATTCGCATACAAATTATTTCCTTCACAATAAGGACACCTCTTAAAAAAGAGAATAACCAAATTTCCTGTGAAAAGTGTTTGTTATTTTTCCAATGAAAAGAAATCATTTGGTGTTGAATTCCAATTATAGCAATAAAACACACTTTATATTCTTTAATAGCAATTAAGTGACGGATGCAAAAATGCCAATAATTGGAATAACAGGAAATCTTATAGACTCACAATCGCACTTTAAACCTAATTACACCACTTGTCCAACTTTGTACTCTGAATTTTGGTTAATGAACGAAATGCAAGATGACGTATATCAAATCACATGGCATCTTCACAATGTCGAGCTATTACTAACAGCGTCTAATTTGACTGCAATAGCCACTTCCTTGTATCACGGAAGTTGGAAAATGCCACAGTTTTAATTGGATTGTACGCTAGCGAATACAGTCAATCATTGCCCCCGAAACACGACAGCCAAATAGTTTAAAGTCTTTCTGTCGAGGGCTCTGATTGGCTGGATTCGCTAGCCTACATTATATTCCTGGGCCTTTAGAGAGCCGTCACTGTGGGTGTATAACACTATAAATAAGAGCTCTTATTATAATACATTCCATAATATTTGAAATTATTTAGTATACGTTATGCTACTTTTTATAAACAAAAAAAAAAAAAACAAGTACCCTAAAAAAAAATTCTTCACGCTGGCTATCTTTAAATTTGATAAACATGTATAAGAATTTTGAATAAAAAATGTTTTCGATATTGTTTCCTTCTTCGAAGACAATAGAAAAAGGTTAACAGTGCACCATCTTGCAACCCGAAGTGGAACAAAAGGTGAGCCTCAAATTTGATCAAATGTGTCAAAATAATCAACCGGAATGAAACAGTTTCCGTTATTTGCTCTGACAGCAATGTGTTCATCTTAAAGCAAAATAGAAAAATAATATTTAATGTTTTATTGCAAGCCCGGTAATTTAACTGCGATATTTACAACGTAAATTTACTTGCTATGATTATCGGCACCTTGTTTACAACTGTGCAAAGTTAGACAAACACCGACCCTTTAATCTCCAAAATAACGATTTGATCTCTATTTCTCATACTAAATTCCACACGCACGCTAGTTAGCTTTTGCTTGGGTTTGATGTTAACTTAGATTCCATCTTGGCTCGACTTTTGTTTGGATAATTGTCGTTTATTAGATTCGAGGGTATGTAACACGCTACCGCAAATCATTGTTCAAGTTTAAACTACAAACATAGTGCAAGGTGAAATCACTCTTTTGTATTTAAAGTCAAGATGTATAATAATAATAATAATAATAATAAGTATTGTTCCAAGGCAGTTGCTCAAAGAACATATATTTGCTGTTGGATTAAAAAAATATCGTCAGCCTGCTATGAATTTTTTTTAACTCAATGAGTAAAAATGACTTAATTAGACTGACGACCATGCAATACTACGCGATTAAAAAGTGCAATAAGTGTCGAATGCTTCTCAGAATACACCTTAAAATTAGAAATAAAGTTAACTAAAAACGGAACGAAAGTTTGGTCTTATTTTAATTAGACTGATGACTTTGTGACGTGAATTCAAGAATGATACAAAGTGACTTTAAAACGAAA
This sequence comes from Lottia gigantea, assembly GCF_000327385.1. Classification (NCBI taxonomy): domain Eukaryota; kingdom Metazoa; phylum Mollusca; class Gastropoda; family Lottiidae; genus Lottia; species Lottia gigantea. The sequence goes on along the minus strand of NW_008710315.1, from coordinate 363,627 downwards.
TCGATTTTCTTAAATACTTCTATCGATAGTTTACATCTTGTCTTGTTTATTTTGATTGTCAAAACGCCGATCGAGTTTGTATTCGTTTCGGGTTAAACGAATCAAGTATTTAAACGGAGCCGTCCCCTTCCTCGCCTTCACCAATTATCCTAGATTACTCAACCTGTGTAGAAAATTACCTCGTTGCTTTATCTAATTAAACGAAACAAATACAGCCCATACTGCAGTCCTTAACCTTCAAACAAACATTGCCATCTTTTTTTCGTTTCCCAAAATCTATTTTCACATCAAACGCTTGCAATCTTAACAAATTCTTTTTTTTTCAAATTCCGTTTCGTTTGAAATTTGATTCCGTACTTTGAATTAACCTCATTTCATAAATATTTGTTCATTTTTTCGTTTCAGTTTTGTTTTCCAATAAGACTTTTACACATGTTAAAATTTCGTGATATCCGGTTAATTTATTTAGTAATTGAAATTTTTGTCATTTCCCCAGTGAAGTCATTGTCTTTTGAATTCTTCGTTTTGTAATAAAGAAACATTCTTAACGATGTTATTGAATTGGATCAAACCAAACCATTTTTTCTCTAATGAGTGAGTCACTTAATTTAAACGAACGATTAAAATGTGTCGAAATCACGAGCATAAGTCCTTGAATTAGAAGAACCTAATAAAAATCCGTACAAGTAAAACAATTCCATTAAACAGTATAGCGAAATCGAGGGTAAAAGTAGTATAGTAGTGAACCCCTCCAAAGAGACATACCATCAGGTGTTCCGAAAAGAGTAAGCATGGTCTGCTTCATGCGCAATTTTATAGTAAGTACCGTATTCGACAGGAGCTCATTTTATGGTGCCAACTCGTGTTTTGGATATAAATACTCAACCCTACAGAGTGACTTTCGAAATTTAGGGCTGAAGTCTGTAGACTGAGAATACTATTTTTTTTATACGTAGTAAGTAGTTTGATGCTAAAACCAATAAGAACTTTTTCATAATCACTTGGCTTACTCCAATTGACTAGACTCTTCAATGTCATGCTACACACTTTTCATTTTTATTGCGCTACAGTACGATATGTTTGGTGTTTACTAAAGAAGAGAATGTGCCGTTTTCCGAAACACCCGGTACCACTCTGACTAATTTGCACAACTAGAATAATCCACGAAGCTAAATTGCTTTGGGTGATTTTTTAACATAAATCTATGGCGAAAAGAATTCTTATCGGCTGTTGAAAGACAGAGATACGCACTAACCTTGTGAAAACGTCTGGATAATGCGTTTTCTGAAATGCCCTTTCAAGCTCTTCCAGTTGGTAGCTGGTAAATGTGGTCCGATATCTCCTTTGTTTTCTTTTCCCATACTCCTCCATATCTCTGTCTCCATCCAGGAAGTCACCAGCCTCACTTCCGGTTTTATCATCATGCGGAATTTCATTAAAGTCTGTGTTTTGCTCTTCGCCGTCGTGACCCGATTCTGAGCACATATCATGAACACTTCCGTTTCCGGTGTCGTCTAATGAGTCTTTGGGAGAAAGATGACAATGTTTGATGTCTGTGAAATCAGGAACTCTATTGTCAATAACACAGACATTGTCTCCAGTTTGTTCAGTGGAGTTAGCTCTCTTTGTTGAGGAACTCCCCTGAAACTTGTGTTCCAGGTTGATTCTTGGTCGTGCCAAAAACCAACTGATATCGCGACATCTTGCTTGTAGAAGAGGATTTTGGGCCCATGATGGCGACTGTTCCGATACTGGACTGCAAGATGGTGATGTTTTCTGTTCTTCTTCTGTTACTCGTTTGTTTGGTGAGCGGTTACCATCTAAAAAAAGAAATATTGATGAAATTAGTTTTGGAAATTAGAAGAGGCATTCTCTGTATCCGTAGATGCTTTTTCCATGTACGCCCCTCCGACCTCCCATTTTTGATAGGAGAAAAACGAGATCGAACGATGGACTAACAATAAACAATACAATAAACAATATTTTATTAAAATGTTAGAGTAATGCAAATATTATAAAATGAAGAAGTTAAAATTTTAAATATCAGATATAATTTCTTTGTTTGAAAATATTAGATATGTCAGAAATCAATTTCGGGGTTTGCGTTTTGTTGAAGTAAGACTCTGTAAGGCGGAAGTAATTTGTGGTTTGTGTTTTGAATCGTCTTGATAGAATATTATTTTAGCTGAAATTTATTCTTTGAGTTTCTTTGTTTCATGAACATAATTTGTATTGAAAACCAATATCGTACCCTGTAAACCAAAAAACCACATCTATGTATTTAAGATTCAAAACAACCCAAGCACACTCAACATTATAAAAAGAGTCATCGAAAAACATATCCGGAGTTTTGGCTTCAAAGTGCACTTTACTGGTTTGGCTTTCACGACTTTCCAAAATGACATCAATAGCTTCCAAAGAACCAAAGATAAATTAATTGTTTGTAAAATTGATATTATATTAATCATAAACGAGCCAAGCTTTGTCAATATCCGCCCTCATTCCGTTAAAGTACGTGTAAATGCGCGTGTTTCCCAGAAAGAGCGTGGGAAAACAATTTCTTAAGAATTATGATTCCTACAAAACCATTAAGGAAAAAAATCGGTAAATCTTAAGTGTCTTAATTTTTGTTTTATCTTATTCTTTCTCTATTCCAAAGACCTCCTTTTGTACCCATAGAAAATGGTTCGGCTTGTCTCAAGGATCTACCAATTTTTCTTTTTATTGACTAAACCTCTTATCGTTAAATGCATTCTTTTCTAAAATATGGCCTCCCCGCAAATTAAGTTTTAATTACGTTTAGTTACGAACTAAATACTTGAATATGAACTCTTCCACTTGAGTGATATCAATAAAGAGTTATGTGCCCTTATCGTCAGAGAACATAATGCGCGAACAATACATCTTAGTTTTTCTACATTAAGGAATTGATTCCAATGTTTTGAGAACATTTTGGCTACAATCAAAACTCAAAAGAACCATTTAATCGCGTCATCCGCCGCCAGGCTAATTCTTTGTATTCAGCGCGTGCAGACGATTGAATCAATGTCCTAAGCTGTTTGTATCGACTCATTCTATTGGTCTATTATTTAATCAGAACCAGACGATCCTCATCATTCTGTCAACTTTCTAAATGGCCACCGCAGGATCAAATTTATTTAGTTTCGTTTCGTTTTTGTATGGAAAAACGATTTTGTTAATTGACAGTAACCCAATATGGCGACCACTGCACCCCGAGCTGTTTAAACTGCTGGCGATAATTTTTCCTCGTAATTGTTAATTTAAGTATTAAACATTGAAAATACATAATCTTCTTCTTAATAAAATCAATTTGCAATTTTACTCTTGAGCAGGTTTTAAGTGAACGATGCAGGGGATGAATTGGAAAAATTGAGATATTCTATTAAAGAAACTGTTAAAATCTGTGTAATTCAATAAACGGTGTTTGAATGTTCCCATAATTTAAGTGGGCGATTTTTGTCGGGAGTAAAATGATAAGTATCCCACTCAATACCCTTCATTTAACCAAATAAATACATTACAACTCCAATATTAAGGCTCCCATTAAATTTTACACCTTGATTAAACGAAACGAAATATATAAATTTCAATACCAACACGACTTTTGATATAGTAGAAGTACATTAAAAGTTTATACATTTAAACATAAATCCTTTATAACATTAGCGATGTTCTTTATAATATAGGGGATAATATTATTATGATAATAATTAAAATATTGTTTTGGTAAAATTGTTTATAATAATGGTGCTATTGTTTATAATAACGGGGATATTGTTTATAATAACGGGGATATTGTTTATAATAATGGGGATATTGTTTATAATAACGGGGATATTGTTTATAATAACGGGATATTGTTTATAATAATGGGGATATTGTTTATAATAACGGGATATTGTTTATAACAATGGGGACATTGTTTATAATAATGGGAATATTGTTTATAATAATGGGAATATTGTTTATAATAACGGGGATATTGTTTTTAATAATGGGATATTGTTTATATTAACGGGGATATTGTTTATAATAACGGGGTTATTGTTTTTGGTAAATTGATTATGTATTGTAATGGATACATTCTTTATGATGGTAGGAATATTGTTTATAATAAAGGAATAAGTGTTCCTAATAATGGGGATATTGTTTATGGTAGTAAGTAAATTGAGTATGTATGGTAATGAGGAAATTGTTTGTAATAATGTGGAAATGTTCTACAATAAGAGCGAAATTTTTTATAATAATGGGGAAATATTTTATCATAACGGGGAAATTGTTTATAATATTGTAAAAATGTATTACAATAATGGAGAAATTGTTTATATTTATATGCATCTAGGCGTTGCAGTACAAGTAAATCTAGGCCCCTGTGCTACAGGTTATGCACCTCAAAGTAAAAAGAAAGAATTAACAAAAAGTGCGCCAATGCTGCCGTTCTGGCGAATTTTCTCTCAATGTTTACTTGTGGTGTCAGTCGTCTGTAAAATGCATAAACGTAGGACGTACAACTCCATTTCATTAGCCAACAATTTCAAGTGATACGACATCCTTTATGGTATAGCATGTTTTACATCGTGTTGAGTCACCGTAATGTGAATAGTTTAACGAAATTCGATTTGATTTAATACTACTTAAAGGATAAGGTCTAAATTGAAGATCAGATTAAATTGAATTAAGATTAGAATGAGGCGATTTAAACAGGCTTAAGATTTCATTCTCCAAGTCCATCAAGGCACATCGATTAAAAAATAAGATTATTATCAAACATTATGATCACACAATGACACGCGACGTTCACCCCCGGGCATCATGTTCGCACAGCCTTCACATCCTTGCTGACAATAGCCCATAACTCCGCATGCAGATTGGCAACGGTGTCTTAGAACAACAACAGGGGCTCATATTTTCAAATCACGGATAATGGGAATCTTTTATCATGGTGGAAATCTCAATAATCCTTGGTCAACATTACTGCAGGCGAATTGCGTGGAGCTGTATCAGTTGCATTTGTAAGAGTAGGAATGGGGGAATGATGCTTTGGAGAAAGGCCACTGACTGCATTTCCGCTTCAATTTTGTTTCTCGTACATTGCAACCTCTCGTTGCATTTGAGCTCCGACTTAAATATGAGACTTCCAGAATTCAACCTAACTGATGTGATAGAGGGGATAACGTTTCCCAAAACTGTCGAAATTTAAAGGAATTATCGTTCACAGATATAAGCTTTTGGGTAATAAGGTATTAGAATTTTTTTTAAAGTAAGTCGTGATGAAAATACCAAGCTTGAAATTCCTAAATGACAAAGATGACTTCAAGAATGTACAAAATTTTACCTCATTGCACAAAACACCCCGGTGCCCATCTCTGTTAACCTATTAAGTGATAGAAAAGTAGGGCGTAAAATGGGCATTTTATTACCTTTAAAGGATATTTAAATCGAAAATTTAAGTTGTTCTAATTGCTACTAAATCTAGCGAATAACTGAATATCTAATTAACAATTAGCGCAAATACAACATTTAATTAAATTGCTTGTTAGTTTTACACGTCAACGCCATGTGTTTAAAATACATTTAGCGTTGCAGTGTTATGCGAGTATGTTGAAGTTATCACTGGATATTCAAGAAAAAACATGCACCTGTAATCGCGAATGACAAGACAAAATCAACATAAAATTCGCTGCACACTTCACACCACTATAGAGTGACTTGACATGTAAGTGTCCGCTAACAAAATTAGTCCCTTCACGTGGGGGTCTAACTTTCTACGTAACCGGAGCACATTTAACTACTTAATCCCGTACCGAGATGACCGTATGACAAACAAATTTGTACCAGGGACTGATGGGAATATTAAGCGCGTGTTGTATGTGCACGAGACAGTGGTGCCATCTATTGACGAGATGTGTATATAATAACGAGATGTGACGAGATAACAGGTGTGACGTTTTGCATGACCTTGTCATCCTCATTTGCTGACCCTACCCACCGTCTAGTTGATTCAATATATTAGATAACGTAATTGGTCGTGTACATTGCTAACTCCGTGTAAATCTACCTAGATTTCGTCGAGATAACTGGCAACCTGTACCACTCGTTTTCACTCACACGTCCTAATCCTTAGGAAAACGAAACGCGATTAGCCATCAATTAGCCACAAATTTATCTAATTGAGTTTTATTTGTAAGTTTTAATTGAAGTACACGAGAGAAGCGAAGAACTGCACGCGGTTCCATGACAACATGTTTGTTGAGGGCGATCGCGAGGCCGGCACGAGGAGTAGCTGTAGCAGGGATTTGAGTGCGACCTGGACGTTCCATGAATACAAATGACTCTCGATTAACTAGTCGCAAACTTGTTCGATGACTCTTTACAAAAAACGACTATAAGTGCGAGACTGTAATGTGTACCGATTAACTGAAGGTTAAATTGTCATTTGTAGAATTTTTAACTGTCCGAGGCAGTTTGTGCACCCGATAGACCCCGTGTTAGCACCTACTCTTTACTTTACCTTAGATATCTTTAACTAATTAAATACAATTGAGAGAGAAATCTTATATATTTTAAATTACCTTTAAGTTTCATTTACATGCAAGAGTTGTTTCAGTGCGAATCAAATTAATACGTTGAGTGGAAGCTTAACCCTGAGGAAAAACGTAGATGGTTAAGCCTAGAAAGCTGATACGGTGGTCTTGATTTGAATACCTAATTTCCTCTGTGACTAGGCATTTTGGATTTGAAATCGAGAAAGGAAATCACGTCTCCATCGTATGCCGTCTACACAATATTATGACGAACTTTGTCTTATCTGTTGACTTTCTTGCATCATGGAAGTTTGTAAATTCAGTGTTTATTGGATCCTACGCTAACGAATACAACCAATCAGCTCTCACAAGAAAGTTTATAAAAATGCAATAATGTTTATATTCTCTCTGTCGTGGGCTCTGATTGGCTGTATTCGCCCGCGTATATGCACAGATGATTGTATGTATAAGAAAAACGGTTACCAGATGGCAAAAATTAACAAGGATACAGCATGACCCATTTCCTCTATCCCTTGTAAGGCAAAAATAAATCTCTGTGATTGATGGTAAACAAAACATCAACGGTTAATTGATGCAGACATCAACAACACTGGTGCCTACTACGTGAATTTTCTCATACCATCATGCATGTATGTCCCAGTCCTGCATTGCTGAATTTGGAGCAGAAATGTAGGACATAATTGTAACAGCATTTCTTTTCACATTCTGAATACGTTACGTAAGACTGGAAAAGTATTCTTTATCTAGTAGATTATAAGACGCGATTAATGAGTCATACTCAACGATTTGAAGTATTTGTATGAGTGGTTACACTGATTAAAAATGTGCCTTGTTAAATTGAATGTTCTAGTCGACCCCGGTTGATGTCTACAATAAAGGTATGAGAAAAGTTAGTTGACAATTTGCCTTCAATTCAGCTTTATATCTACACATATAACGAGACGAAATACCAGTAGAGGTCGCCACAGACAACTTGTGTTTGCTTCCTTAATTGGACGACTTTCCCCTTAATTAAGAACATATTGCCGATCTAATAGAAACAGATTTCTTCAGTTAGCGATCCTATTTTCCTTCAATTCGACAAATTGGGTAAACGTCAGTGTTAAATGAAAGAGGTTGAAGAACACACAACTATGGTGATGTCATTCTCACGTCCATTGATCCCTGCGCGTGCGGACGTGACTGGATGAATACCCCTAGCGAGAGACAAATTAAATTTAGAAAACAGTCCAAGTTTAATTGGATGATGGTTTGAAATAAATAGTAACAATATTTGGTATTTAGATAAGATTCTTCTTAATGACTATTCACCATTTACACGACCTAACAACGCCATCTAACAGTAATTGCCTCGTGTAACGCGCACAAGACAAAAACAGACGACGATTTTCTCAAGATTTGTCAGATGGCGCTACAATCAAAGAGAAACAATAATTGAATGGACGAACTATTTGATGGCGGATGTGAATCATCAAACTTTGCAATTTGCCATATTGGTAATATTTACAAAAAATAAACAGCAATTATTCAAACATGTTTCGTTTCGTTTTGTCGTCTGCACCCGATTATTAAATTACGACTTTTATCACAAACCGGAAATTCATCCAGTTTGTGTCTGAAGGACGGCTATCTCATTTTCCCGCCAAGAAATTTGACCCGGACTATATGGACTGTTTATGGTGTGTTTTGAAACTAATAAACACGAAATGTAACGAACATGGTTTCCATTAACCTTTTGCTGGTAAATATTGACGGGAAAAATAAAACCCAGTAAAGTTGTTAATGAGAAAATGATACAAGTATCATCTTCAACAATTAGCATCGGATCGGAACACGTGATTACGATCAAATTACATGGGAGTGGAAGGCAGCAAAATATCAAGTATGTCGAACATGTTTCGGGAGGGGGAGAATGTTAATTAAAGAGCAAGTATCTTGACATAAGACCCTTATCCGTCAGCGGCTATTTTGAATTGAGAAATGCAACGTTGGTTATCTGCATTACTAACTAATTCAATAGTGTGCTTGAAATGCAGTGAAGTTTTAAGGTTTTCTGGGGGTTTCTTAAACGTATAATTTCAAAGACTTTGAAATGCTTAAGAACATAAAGCGGCAAGTGTTCCATTTTGGGGGTTTATTTGAGTCTTGAAAATATGTATGTAGTCTTCAGAAGTATTAGAAATGTTCAAAGATGCATAATTCCTTCAAAATTATATTAAACTAGGAATTTTTCCCACAATTTCTTTATTTGTCTTTTCTTTATATCAAAGAGTATCTTAAAATGACGAGTCATTCAAACACACATGGATTTGAAGGCTCAAATTTCGACGATGAGCTGTGAACACTATTACTGATTGGCTTAGCTAAAGTATGATTGATCAAAAAGAATGGCGCATCTGTCCCTGTAATATTGTATATTCTTGAAACTTTTCCACATGCTCCTGGCCTTTTTTGCTTCTCAATACAGCTTCTTACAAATCTCCTTTTGACGAACCGCTTTAAATACCTTACTTACGGTTTATTGTAATCAAAAAAATGTATGGCGAGCGATTTGCAATTGAGTTAGAAATTTTCTAAGGAAATCATTTTTTGTAGTTCATAGCACATAAACAAATTTCTCTGTCGAAGATGTTCATTCTTTCTTTCTTTCCTTTTCTGGAAAAAAAACTAAGTTTTATCTTAGTTTCCCGGAAATAAACCTTCGACACTCATCGAACCAAAGGTCGATCGATTAAGCTCAATTAAAGTCGACTTGATATCAAACTAATAAAACGGGTTGTTTTAATGTCAGTCGAACATAAATCTAATCTAATTTGAGAACTAACTGCTGTTTCTCTCTACGTCTAATTTACTACAATGGCTTTTTAATTACTCCGTTTTCTCGTCCTATAAAAGTCATTTAGCAAATTATCATTAAGGTACGTCCCATGGCGTTTTTCACAAGCCTCACTAATCTAAATCTTATCAAGCTATTAATAATTCAATACATGTTCATCATTTAATCGGAAGTGACGTTGATCAAAAGCAGTCATGGGCTATATTTGATCACGTGTCGTCGCACTTTAATACAATATTTTCTAGTAATGACTGCTTTGTATTTTTTGTTCACAAAAAGAGAACGGTGTCTTATAAGTTTATATGAATATTTAGAAGAATTCGAAAGAAAAAAATTCGTGCATTAATGCCATAAAATTTTCGAAATGTATGTTTTCACATTCTGCATTGCTCTTTGATTTGTTCTCTCGGTGAGCATCGATAGGTTATAGCTATATCAAATATCGAATTTGTCCATTTAACACAACAAATTAGGACGAAGCAAGCGAATTACAATATTGCTTTAGAACACCGCCCTTGAAGTCATAAAGGTGTAATAGTCTATTTAAAATAACTTCTACGTCTGCATTCTCGTTGCTTAAAAAGAGCAACACCCCCGACTCTAGGTCAGCAAAATTCTTATGCCACGGCAAGTGTTTTAACCCCTGTCACCTACGTCATTATTCAATTTGGCGAGTTTGCATAGTCGAGAACTGTTTCCATGATGACTGAAATTAAGGGATGGAAATATCTACAGATATCAAGGGTCAAACGTCGTCGTATCAACTCGTACACGCATGTTTAATCATAATATAATTGGTTAACGTCGCACGACCTTTGTTATATCCATAAAAAGTTCGCCTTTGAGTGCATCAATGCTATCGCTACTGGTATACACTAAACGATAATAACGAATTAGGCATGACCATTATTACGGAAGAGTTATGTCCCTTGAGACTCTCCTTGATTGAAAATCACAATTGGTGCTGATCTAGTTAGCCTTTTGATTTATTTTATCGCCACATTTTATTGATGTTAATGAGGAAGCGAGATTTAGAAATTAATATTTAATTTTACTGATAGCTGTTGTCATACTGCCTGTGGACAACCGAGATAATGAAATTACAACACAAAGGCGATGGTTTGATAAAGGTCACTTTGAACTATATGTAATACACTGTTAAATATGTGCGCTTTAAACGGTAAAATTGGCAGGCAACTCTGCTGCGTGTAACACAAACTGTATATCATAATTTAACATTTATATATTTTTCTATCATCATATTGGGTTATTTTAAGAGGTCGGCTTTATATAGGTCATCTTGTAATCTTGGACTTTATGCTATGCGTACCACGATTACACAATGTGAAATATATTTTCGGCAACTTTGCTGGCTATCTTATGTTTCTGAGAGAAAATGTTTAAAAAATGGTTGTCGTGAGTTCTAATCGCAGTCAACGTGCGAAAGTCTGGTGTCTTCTTGTTATTTTTTATTAAATGGTTATTTCTTTTTCGCTTACTGAATTATTGATGAAATATAAACTAATAAAAAGGCGAGTTTTAAATCAATTGGTTTATACTAGTTGATCTTTTCCGCTGAATTCGGTGTGTGTAATTTATAAACCCCAAAGCTTTTGATCTTTTACTTCTCGCGAGTTCCACGCGGCTCAATTATCAATCCGCTATGTTAGAATTATGTTCTCGCGGAAGCAGATAATCTCGAATAAACGTTGGTCCCTGTTGATCGTTCCGTCACTAAATCTGAATCAATGCGCCTGGTATTTTGTCTCGAGATGTAAATACAATAGACAGATTACCCTCGGATCATATTTGGCGTCCTCGACAGTTTAATATAAACTAACAAGTGATTTACTCTGCGGAAGACTGTTTACACATAGCCCTGGTCACGAGACGTTGCCGTTTGCTTAGACAGAATTTTGGCAAGATGGCGGCACCCAAAACGGAAGCCAAGGGATTAATCAAGAGAAAATGGACCTAAAATCGCTCGACATTTGTATGATGTGTAGATAAAGAGATTTTCAAATCGATTTTAGTCGTACTTGATCAAATAGATTAGAATGTGACGTCAACACAAAATATTCACTCCGCAGCAATAAACATCCATCTCGCAGCAAACAACTGCTCTGCGGTAAACATAGTCTTGTGTGTCATGTCGATGTTACTCCTTAAACTTGGTAGCAAATGAAATTATTTTCAAATCTGTCTGGTTAATCATTCTGAAAATATTTGAGTGCTTGGGTGAAGTTGTACGCACGCGACTCATTGTCCAAATTTAGTTTCTAAAAGAGAACTGTATCGGAAATATTCATGTTCGAACACAAAAGAAACTTAAAAATACTGAAGCATCGGAAACATCCAAGTTAGTTGGATATACATAAGACCTCATCCTTTCTTAAATTCCCTATTGGCCATTTGTGATATCTTATCAATCGATTAATTTTCCTCAAAAAATCTAATATCCTATTGTTTGTGATAGTCATGTTTTTAGATTATGACCTTTGTATTCTAACATGCATGAAATATACGGTCATCATCTGACGTAACGTAGCAAATATTTTCCAGTTTTAGCAGTGCAGATATTTATTATGATTTCCGTGGATAATAATGTTCCTGTGGGAACCAGTATTCTTATATATTTCAGATTCTCAAAATTATGGACTTTCATTTCATATATTCAAATTATATTACATTATTCAACCTAACTGCCCAAACAATGCTCTCTCACTGTAGGTTAAGCCTATATGCCTATGCCTGTACTTTCATAACATTACTTAACATCAATGTTACAGCCTTAAATTCCTTAAGATTTTAGAGAAATGGAACTTTTATCTCTTCCGATCCCTATTGTATTGATAAAACTTATTTAAAGAAATTCTCAGATTTTCAGGATATAAAGGTAGGAAGGGGTGGTGGCAATTATATCGACAAACAAACATCAAATCGGGTACCTGGAAGCCAAAATCAATCTAATAACTGGTTATGTTGTCTATGTAACATGACGGCAGATGCTATATCGTACAAATCCAAAAGATTGCTGTCCAGACGAACAAATAACCAGAAAATAACAAAGACGACTTTAACGATCCGATTATAACTCTCCTTTCAGTCATTCAAGAAGGTAAAAATATTCTTAGTTAATTATTGGCTAATCACTTAATTTCCTATTGACAAAATATCACCTGCTTCGGGCCTTAAATAACATCGCTTGAATAATTGATAACATTTTATTGACATCATTTATACCCCATTCTTTATTTATAACCTCCGGGTTCTTTTATTTGATAACATTTTCTTATTGTTATAACCTAATTAAATGAATTAACGAACAGTTTTCATGAAATTGGAATTTTATAATGGGGGCGATATGCGGGTGTAGGACAGATTTGATTTTTTTCTATATCATTTATACTTTATTCTTTATTTATAACCTCCGGGTTCTTTTATTTAATAACATTTTCTTATTGTAATAACCTAATTAAATAAATTAACGAAAAGTTTTCATGAAATTGGAATGTTATTACTCCGGACGAAATGTGAGAAAGTAGAAAGCGTAGGTGAAAAGTTCATTTGCTGCTTCCAATGTTGTTTTGGATTTCGAATTTCGTTTTTTGGTTCGGATCGTTAGTACTTGGATTACGTATAGATTTGTTTTTTGACATCATTTATACTATATTCTTTATTTCCGGGTTCTTATTGTTATAACCTAATTAAATGAATTATCGAACAGTTTTTGTGCAATTGGAACTTCGTTAGTGGGGCCAAAAACGAGATGGAGGTCAATTTCAGGAATGTTGTTATGAAATATTTATTAATATGCAATTCTTGTGGTTATTACCAAATTTTTTATCCATTATTTTTTTTAGATAAATTAAGAAATAGAGTCTATTATAAAGAGTTATTCAGCAGAGTTATCTATATACCAATCGTCGGTTTTCATTATTCATTCATTCATTCATTCATTCATTCATTCATTCATTCATTTATTTATTTATTTATTTATTTATTTATTTATTTATTTATTCATCCAATCATTCTAACGTTCACCTCTCTTTTTTATTTATGTTAAGTCAACACGTAAACAAGAGCTAGTTCCAATCAGTTCTGCGATAGCAGTTAGTTTAGATCTGGTAGGTAGGTAGATGACAAGTTAACATTCGCTTCCAGCTTGGGTCTGGTATACTCATAACTTAAGTATTAGTAAATTCCTCCCCTTACCTGGTAACAACCCGTTGAAGATCAACAACGTTCCCACGCTAATTAACCTCTCCCAGCCAACATTTTCTGTTTTCGTTTGGCCTTATCATCGTTTGATCAATCTATATCCAGTGTAATTGGCCCTTCTAAAAAATCCATAAGTATTTACCCAGAATAAACATTAAATTGAATAAGAAGAAATATTCTTTGTTAATTAATCAGATTATTTGAAACAAACACCGAATTAGTCTCGATCTTTCTTCAATAATTGTCTGCATACCTTTCACCTCGATCATCCAGCTTCAGACGTTTTCAATTTTTTTTTTATCAGAAAAGTAGGACTTTTTAACCGAGACTATATTTGTTCCACGGGCTGGATAATTGTGATGTAAGATAAACCATTAATTTGCTATCATCGCTTAATCTTTACTTAATTTGTCAGGGCACCGTACAAAATTGTGGTTGACATAAAATTGCGGAATCGATATAAACCGAGAAGAAAGAATAACAGATGTTTAGGATCACGTACTTGTCAATAACTATAACAAATGTATTAATTACTCTTTATTAAATGAATATAACATCATTATAAATGATTGAACACACATAAAAAATACTTTAAAGGAGGCATTTCTCATCAGTGTAGGGAAAGAAAGGACAAGAAACACAGTACCTTATTCTAATTGACAAGCGTGCTTCCAATAAGAACTTCAAAAAATATTTAGCATATTCAAAGTGAAGTTTCTTTCTAATATTTGCTAAGGTTGAACCCACATAAAACATATCTAAAGGAGGCATATCGTCAGTTATGAAAAAAATCGACTGATAAATGACACAAAATAGCGCTTTGATAAACGAATCTAATGTCACTATATTATGATCACTAGTATTATACTTCTTCATTTCATTGCACCTGATGATGACCATGTAATTTGTTGAAACGTTGTGTACAACCAAATCAAGGAATAGTATTCCATAGAATTGTGTTCCGATATTCAATCACTATATATGATTGAACACACATCAAAAATGTTCAAATAAAAGGGAGAATAATATGAATTGGGAAGCGTTCGTCTCATGCTAGCAACATGAAATTAAAACGATTTTCGGCAAGGTGAAGTTTCATATTAATTTTCGTATTTTTAGAGGACCGTGTTCGTCAAGTTGACAATGGTTCGATGAACTGTGTTTTGAGTTATTGCCCTTGATTTATTCAAATTACGGATCGATTAACCTTTAAAAAAAATCCCACATGAAATGCTGGGTAAAAATGTCCTAATATCGCTGCGAATAATTGAGGTACTTGTCCCTTTATTAAATAAAACTAACAGAACAATTATTGGTTAGTTGTACACATAATTATTAAAGACCAATATTTGTACCAATTCTTTAATAGCTTAAGAAAAAATGTACAGTTTCGTCAATTTTTTACTTATGTTTTTATCTAGTATAAAATTTAAATAAAAATTGCTATCGATTTCGTTTTGAATGAGACAAGGGGCATGAATCGAATTTATCGAAATTTCAATGCCTGTTTTATAATTGTTTTATTTGTATAATTGTCTGAGCTGCATCAATAGCAGACCAAATTTAATTTAAAATTCACAAGTTTTTGCCAATTCAATAAAGCTTATTGTTCTGAGAATTTTGCGGCAATGAATTCGATCTTGTTCTTTATTTCAATTCAAGTACTTTTGTATAGGCCTAGTTTTTTAATTGAAGTCAAGTTTTTTTCAGCAAAGATTTTTTCGGGCTGTTGTCCTTTTCGCCCTGTAATTTTTGAAGGTTGATTTTTCGACAAAGTTTTTTTTACGTTGAAATTTATTGAATAAGATCTGTAAATGCTGAAGAACGTTGGGGTATACGCCCCTCTCTAGTCCGCCTGGGGTACATTTTTTGATTTTCAAGTTCGAATTAAAGAAACCAAGTACAAGCGATCCTAACCGCAAAGCGAAATCCGAAGCAGCTAATGAACTTTTCACAGGTGGAAGTATATCAATCATATGTGAGCAAGTAATTGAAAAGAGGTATGAAGTGTCTATAAGAGTAAGCATTCCATATCTGACGACACATCAGTAGACTCGGCTTTATAAGACTTCAATGTAAATCGACGCACACTGCCACTGGTATCTGGATTTTATCCTTAAAAGGGACAGTTGCGCCATTTTTTTTTTACCAATCATACTCTAGTCTCAGGAACGGGAATATTGTTTAGCTAAGCTAATCAGTATAGTGTTCACATCTCACCGTCGAAATTTGAGCCTTCAAATCCATGTATGTCCATAATTATCCGCGTTTAAATATTAAAATGACGACTCGTCATTTTAAGCTACTGTGTGATATATAGAAAAGACATATATAGAAATAGTGAGTAAAATTCCTAGTTTGAAGTATTTTTACAGGAATTGTGTGATTTTCATACATTTCTACTACTTCTGAAAACTATTTACGCATTTTAAGACTTAAATCAACCCCCAAAATGCCGCACCAGTACCTTTAAATTCCATTTGAATTTCAATTATCTATTTACTAATTTTCCTGAATTTCATGCTCCTCATATACCACCTCACCCCCCAAATCAAAATTGAAAACCCCTGATATAAATGATACATGTATAATATAAAGATATGAGAATCATTTGTCAACTTTCGATAATATGTCACACTTTTTACCACAATAATGATATATTTATTTACAAATTTTCAAATTATTTAGTCATTGATTGAAAGCGCTTTGATACTGAAATTTCTGTGGCCGGGAGGAAGCATACCAGACTTGAACATCGGAAATATTATTTGAACAAATTTCAATATTTTATTATATTCTATTTTCTTTTTGATCGGTGTTGACTTTCTCATACAACGTGTAATCTCTTGTTTTGTCGATAATTCGAAAAGACAACACACACGTGCATAACTTTTTGCTTTTCCCACACAACTGGTTACAAATCAAGAAATTTGTGTCAGATTGTGTGAAGTAACGCGAAAAACGACGTTATTTGGGCTAGAAGGCACGGAGAACCCACAAAACGTCGCCGATGTTCAAACGCAACAGCTACACTAAACCCGCGATTTTTACGTAATCGTTCGTGAATTTATGACAGAAAAATGATAGAGCTACGATATGTACACGTTTCGTCTGACCTTTGACATTCCGTTAAGTTACACCTGGCTAAAACCGTATCTCGAGCACTGCGCGAGCTTATACATCACGACATTTAAATTCTGCGGGACAGCATTTGCCGTATGATATAACTTCCGGTCTTAAATCACCAGCATGTTAGGCCTCAAATTGTCCAAGATGAAAGAGTTTTCAGTAATTTTTTGTCAAACTTTAGTATGTTTGTTACATTTGTACATTTCGTGCTAATTTTGTCACTTGGTCCAAAATTTGGACAACTGCGTTACCTAATTAAAAGTGTCTACACGTTCGAGGCGAAGTTGTCACTAAGGGAACGACGAAGCGAGCAGAATTTTAAATTTTGTAATACTTTAACAACAAACGGAGAATTCATTGATTAATTACAGAAAATATCTTATCATTTTAAAATTGTCAAATACAAAATATTGTCAACATATCAGAATTTGCATGTAAAATGTACCAATATCATTTGCATTTGTATACATCATTATGTCAAGTATTTGTATATATTGTACACCAAAATATTTTGTATAAATGTCCTTATGTGCCATGTACATTTTTTTAACTAATTTTTTTTGCATCATGTTAAGAATTTGTAAAAATATGTATATGTTTCCATTACACAGTCATATTGTACATGTACTGGAAATCACAATTTGTCTTGTACATGGTTATTGTCATTATAGTATAGACCATGTACATATTTTAATATTTATGTTTTGCATCATGTTAAAAAAAATGCATTTATGGTGTTCCATGTTATGTATAAATGTGTTATGTTTTATTTTGTATGTACAATTGTTTCAATTACACATGATGTACATTGTCTGACTTTCTTATTTGGCTTGTAGATATTGATTTTCATTATTTTTTTTTATTATGGTAAATAATGAAATTATTATGCATAATATACATTTTTCATGTTTCATGAATTATAATTAATATTTATTTTACATGAACACATTATTTGCACCGTATATATCCAAATATATATGCATAAAGTTTTGATACATTTTGCATATCCACATGTTCACCCCCGCCTCCCACCAACCCCTACGCCTTATGTATGTATTAGATTATCATATAAATTTTCTAGTGTTATGTAGGGCATTTGTATGAATCATGTATACATACATCTTACATGTCTTAATGTAACTATTTCCCAGTTGCACACTTCAGATCTATTATTTATTTTAGCCTTTCTTCCCTTGCCTTTTGTATATATTAGACTTTTATAGACATATGCATTTTCATGCATAATAATATTGTGTATATTTTTTTTTAATATTTAAATTGTAATACCCTCGCTCTTGATCATTTATTATTAATTATTCTTTTGAATTATTTGTATATTGTTATTCTTTGAGTTTGTTATTGCTGATTTATAAATTGAATTTTGTTATTGTCTTTTTGCATTTTGAATTGCTTTATTGGACTCTGATATTTGGTACATTGCCATGGATGTTTATTACTTTGTCACTTTTTTGTCATTGCTGAACTGTATTTTGTGTATTTCACATTGTATTTATTGTATCTTGTGGATGTAAAATTGTATTTTGTTATTGTTAAATTTTGTTTACTATTGTGATAATACATTTTCTTTTTGTAATTATTAAATTGTATATTTAGAGTTATATTTCAGGCATATTCAATATCTGTCGGTCGTCTATTTATAAACAAAAGATGTGGTAGTATATATATATTATTAGTAGGAATATCAAAGTATAATGGATTTAGTTTGTATCTAAAATATTTGATAAGAAGCAAGCATCTGTGCATATATAAACAATAATATCAAGAACAATATATTTCACTGTTAAAATAATTCCCAATGCATTAATTATTGAGCAACGTAAAAATATATAAAGTGAAATTCGCTCTGTATGCATTGGAATGCTGGGATGGACCGCATAAATGTATGTCTATGCATGCGATAACATCCCATGCATCTAAATAGACACACTTTCATATGATAGCGTCATTTTAGGTATTACTCACATGTATGTCTATGCATCCTATAATAGCCCATTTGCATCTAGATACGACAGGATAACTTTGGGACCTTATGGCGTTTAATGTCATCGTTTAAAAGTTTCTTGTGAACTATTAAAGTCCCTAAAAACCGAAATCAAAGAGTGATCTAAAAAAAATCCATCAAAGATAGATTGTCATAACTGCCACATCGCAATTTGACAAAATATGATTGGAATCGTTTGCGTTTTTGATTTACACTATACAGTTCGCCGCAAATTACGTACGTTAATGTTTTACTTTTTCTTACCTGGACTGCAAGGAGCGCTGTCGTTCTGGCTTTCGCCTTTGATCTCACTGGAAACACCTAACAAGCTCTCGATATCATACGGTGATTTCTTCTTCAACGATAAATCCATCTTCTTTTTTCTACTTTCACTTTGCGTCAACATTAAATAAAAATATCCTCAAAGTATATTTTACAACGATTTCTTTTATTTGTTGTACAACGAGATGCTTAAGACCGTTGTCATTGCACTTAAGGTTATGTATTCAAAAGTTACGCAAATCCAAAATTACTATCACAAAGTCTTTGATTTTGCACTAATCATAAGTAAGATATCGCATGAAAGTTCCGATATAGATCACGAAGCGTATCCGAATATAAAACTAAATTGGCGATATTCCGATCTGAAAATGTGATTTAAACCTCGATAAAAGTTAATAATTTTAAAGTGTCGTGAAACAGTAGCTTTATTCTGTGGTATCAAATCGTTTCTTAAATCGTCATCGCTTCATTTGTTTATCTTTTCGTTTTATTTGTTTTAAAGAATCCGTCATTTGTCAAGAATAAGAAAGTTTGAAATTAATTGACAAGGCGTGAACCAATCCTGGCAAGCTAATGATTAAGCTCCGCCCACCTCTTTAGCCTTTCTGAAAAGAACGTGCCGAGTGTATGGCACGCGATACGACGTTAAAAGCTATCATTATATAAAGATAAATACAGAATAAGAAGCCTAGATGTCATTTTAATTTAAAGTCAACGCTTCCATAAAAGATTTCAAATTGACTGACTAAATAAATCTATTATCGGACTGAAATTTAAACCAATTAGGCATTTCTCGCCCACTTCTCGCCCGTTAGTTTCGTATCCAGTTTCAGTGAAAATTGGGATTCGGTTACCTTTTCATTCAGGGACACTTCAATTCTGAATTCGTGTCAGAAAAGAAAGAAGTTTTGTTCCCATGAATATATTCATACTAAAAATGTTGATTTTACGAAATGGAGGGGATCGTCTCAATATTGACTTCACGTAAATTAGACAATGTCTTCTTTAATAATGTTCAATTATTCAAAATGAATACGATATATTTTTACTTAGTGGCCCCTTTCAAATTATAGATAGAACAGATTTTGACATTATTTCGTAGGGTATGTAAGTACTAGCAAGGCCAGTGTATATTTTCTGCGAAGGTCTTGCCTTGAACCTCAATGTTTGGGGTTTGTTCAGCCAGTATATCTCAGCCTTACGTTTATCTTTATCAGTTTATCTTGGCCTAATTTGTAGACTGGTTCAACAAGCATATCTCAGCTCAATTTGTGGGTTAAATCAGCAACCACATCTCATACCAACTTTGGGCTGGTTAGGCAAATTTATTTCTGACTAACTTGAGGGACGTTTTATTAAGTATTTCTCAGCCTAACTCGGGGAATTGTTCAGCAGCCTTACCTGGTGGTTAACTCCTTAAATTTGGGACTGGTTCAGCAACTATACTTCACCTTAAATTGGGGATTGGTTCAGCACCTATACTTCCAACCTAAATTGGGGACTGGTTCAGGACCTATACTTCCAAAGTGGGGACTGGTTCAGCAACTACACTTCAGCTTAAATTGAGGACTGGTTCAACAACTATACTTCACCTTAAATTGGGGACTGGATTAGCAACTATACTTCACCTTAAATTGGGGACTGGATTAGCAACTATATTTCACCTTAAATTGGGGATTGGTTCAGCAACTATACTTCAGCTTAAATTGGGGATTGGTTCAGCAACTATACTTCAGCTTAAATTGGGGATTGGTTTAGCAACTATACTTCACCTTAAATTGGGGACTGGATTAGCAACTATATTTCACCTTAAATTGGGGATTGGTTCAGCAACTATACTTCAGCTTAAATTGGGGATTGGTTCAGCAACTATACTTCACCTTAAATTGGGGATTGGTTTAGCAACTATACTTCACCTTAAATTGGGGATTGGTGTAGCATCGATACTTCACCTTAAATTGGGGATTGGTTCAGCAACTATACTTCACCTTAAATTGGGGATTGGTTCAGCATCGATACTTCAGCTTAAATTGGGGACTGGTTCAGCAGCTACACTTCCCCTTAAATTGGGGACTGGTCTAGAAACCATACTTCGACTTAAATTGGGGACTGGTTCATCCAATATATCTTATTTCTAAAAATTGAAATTTCATGTGATATTTAAGTAAAAGATTGTTTTCCAAACGAGTGAAAGTAATTTGTTTTAAAACAAGTGAAACCGGGTTATAATTTTACAAATTATAATTTTACAAAATATGCAAAATAACATGTTATAAATTTACCAAAAAATAGGATGAAATTCATGTTATATTGATAATGAAATAACGAATGAAACCGTTACAATTTTACAAAAAAACTAGTAATTAAATACGAGTTATATTGATGAAAAAAACCAGCAAAATAACAAGTGAAACTAAGGTAATGATTTTACAAAAAAAAAACTTGAAATGAAACTCAAGTTATATTGAAATGCAAAATGATAAACCTTGGTTATGATGGAATGAAATTACAAGTGAGGGCCATTTTGTTATTTTACAAAAAGCTAGCATTGAAACTCAAGTAATATCGATGACAAAATATGCAAAATAACAAGTGCAACCCAAATCATTATTTTACTTAAAGCTAGCATTGAAGCTCAAGTAATATTGAAAACAAAATATGCAAAATAACAAGTGAAACATGTGTTATGATTTTATAAAAAAAATATAGGTATGAAACTCAAGTACTATTGATAACAAAAAATCACAAAATAACAAGTGAAACCAGCGTAATGATTTTACATCAAAATATGAATAAAACTCAGATTAAATTAATAACAAAATATGCAAAATAACAAGTGAAACCTGTGTTATGATTTTATAAAAAAATATAGGTATGAAACTCAAGTACTATTGATAACAAAAAATCACAAAATAACAAGTGAAACCAGCGTAATGATTTTACATCAAAATATGAATAAAACTCAGATTAAATTAATAACAAAATATGCAAAATAACAAGTGAAACCTGTGTTATGATTTTATAAAAAATATGAGTATGAAACTCAAGTAATATTTATAACAAAATTCACAAAATAACAAGTGAAACCAGCGTATGATTTTACATAAAAATATGAATAAAACTCAGATTAAATTAATAACAAAATATGCAACATAACAAGTGAAAGCCGGATGATAATTTCATGAAAAAAATAAAAATGAAACTCATGTAATATTCATAACAAAATATGCAAATTAACAAGTCAAACTCAAGTTATAATTCGTAAAAAAATCTTAAGTAATATTCATAACAAATTATGCAAAATAACAAGTTAAACCCGAATTATGATTTTTTTTTTTAAAAGAATGAAATAGATGTGTGATATTTATAACAAAACATGTAAACTGACATTGAAAATGAAATTTCTGTAAAAGTGCATGGTGTTCTTTAGTTTTTGGGTAACAATTTAACGAAAATTATGAATGAAATCGAAATAATATTCTTTTCACATATGAAACGTACAAATAAAACGAATGTTTAAAGCAATAGATTTAAAAATAAAAAAATATCCATAAATTACCAATGAAACTTAATTTTTTTTTACAAAATATGTCAAGTTACGATTAAAACCTAAGTAAAAGTTTCTAAAAAAGATATAACATAGAATAATGTTATTGCATTAATAAAACATAGATTTTAATTTTCAATTTACATTATTTCTTCATGTTTTAGAATCTGAGTCCATCTCGTTGCTTTCTTTCTTTCGGCTTACGGTTACACGAGTATACAAAAGTTAACGGTAACGATCATAACCAAATTTTTAAAGATTAATTTTAATCAGATTTCGGGATTCTTGATGCTGATCTGAAAGATAGATAGCTGAATTCGCTGCGTTATCAGAATTTAGACACGAGCAATTAAAACCAAATTACGCTCGTACTGTGGTATAAATTCATATTAACTAGAGAATTAATTGACCTCATTAATTACCGAAATTCTACTTTCAATTTATCTTTGATATCTTTAAATAGATTACTACTGGTGTTCCAATTAAATTATTTTCTGTTGGTTTTCACCATATTCTTCTGTAAGAATTTTGGTACACTCTGTCCTGCGAGGCAAAAATACTGGAATAGAATATTTCTGAAATTTTTCGGTATCATTCTGTTGGACTACTCTAATTAGTTTTTACCTCCCGACTCGAATTCATCTATTATGAATACGGAATTTTGACTTTAGTTTGACGTTGAACCAAAAAGAGTTAACGTAAAATCATTGATAAAATATTTCTCTTGTAAGAAATTTAAACTATAATTCAGTTTTCAGTTTGATCTTTATGGTTTCTGCAAATCTAGCAAACAGAGGCATGTCTAGATTATGACATTCTTTTCCGAAAAGCCTTCATTTTGAGTTCAAATATTACCGCTACTCCTAAAAAGAACAGAAACCTTATTTTAAATCAATTCTGAAAGGTTTCTGTTGATGGATCTTACAAATCTTGGATCTTTTCTGGAAATTAGTTATATGAATGGTAAGAATTTTAGTCCACTGTCTGAGGTGTCTTATCTTCATCATAACGGGCAGTATGCTGCTTTGAAGATCCCGAAATTGACCTTGTAGCAAGGTCGAATTCTAGGTAAGATACTAATCAAATATACTTAGCTTTGATGCCTTGGAATCAACATAATTGATAAACGGCTTTCAACATTATCATTGATTTTAGTTGATAAAATGCATATGTGTACTAAATATATTCATTTCGCTTCGTTCAACACACGCCGCTTCCATAAACGGCGTCTTTCTGAAATTTTTTCTTTCAGATTCTGTACCTGATTCAGAATTTTTGATTCGAGAAAATATACATTCGAATCCGATTCCAAACATAAACACACGGTATCTAATGGTGTCTAACCTGTCACCAGTTGCGTGTGGTTGCGAAAAAGAATAGCGGTCATACTCATAAGCTGTGAAATGCGTTCGGAACTATACGCAACTGGTAATAGCTATGGTGTTAAAGTCCTACTGATTCTACTGATACAAATAAAAGGACCTCTTGCACAAGCGAGCAATGTATTCGAAACGAGGAAGACAAGCAGCTATAATACAGACAAATTGGACAAAGACTGCCAGTGCTTATTTTCTTGATAATTACATGGAAAACATGTAAGTTGTATTCCTTGGAGTGAATCGGAGTATCGGAGACACCAGTAACTTCTATTTGCATCACTTAAATTTAACGTCTGAGTTTTGTGACATTTCAGAAAATATTTTACTTCAAATACGGGACTGCTATAATGGTTACACACTATGCCTAAAAATAATATCAATTCTGTTTGAAATAGTCGAATTCTGGTAGTTTAACCAGTGGTAGCGCCAGCCTTCCTAGACTGGGGGTAGAAATAGGGGGCAAACTGACTTAATGAGAGTTCTGTCGAGCCATACGAAACTATGTATGGTTCTTACATGGAGATAACACAGTATTACAAACCCACCTGTAACGCCACTCACATCGTCACTGGGTTTCACCAATAGCAATGGTGATGACTGTATAATTTTAACATGGAAAAACGCACAATCAAAATTTTCCACAAACGGTAGATAACTTCAATCTAAACTGAATATTTCAGACAACAGTTATCTCGTTACGCTTTATACACTGTGAGGTAAATGTTTGCCCTTTCTATTTCAGATTAATTTAAAGCTCACTTTACCTTTCAGCCGTCAGACACAAAATCGTTTAAAGGGACAGTATGCACAGATTTCATTATCAAAAACACTTTAGCACCTACCAAAAGCATAAAGTACTTTAAAAGTTAACGTTAACCTTTAAAATAGATAGGTGATAAAAAAAATTAACGGCAAGATTTTTTTAGATAAAACTTTCAGATAAGTTAAGGGACACATTTCTCTAAATTTTGGGTGGATGATTTTCATAAATTTTACCAAAATGAAAGCCCCCTTAAAGACTGTGTCATGGTACCCCAGAGTCAACATTTCCTCTTCCTAAAAAAGTGACTTAGTTCTGTGCGCAATTACCCATTTTGATAACGGCAGTTTTTCAGTTTTGAAAAGAAAGCAAAACTGGAGAAGGTTTGCCATTCAATCATGTTGTAAGGTCCGGTGACCTTGAATAAGTCATATTCATTTAAAATTTCAGTCTACCCGCTGAAAATGGGTACGGATAATAAATGCTAATAGGTTTGGCTAGCTACCGGTAGAAAGGATCCTCAACTGTGAACTTAAGTTGTTATTCTTGTAAAATATACTTGTTTCATTTCTTTCTTGCTTATCTTCAGTTGCCTGTTGGTATGTAAAGATGCAGGGCAGATCAAACACCTTTTTCGCCCACATCCAGTTTTTCGACGACTGTATAACGGTATAAATAACCTCTTAATATAATATATAGACTCGTATATATCCATTCTGCCAACACGTTTCCGTATTTGTTATCGTCTGCTTGTTTGTTCTACTGACGTCAAAACCACAGGGCCCAGAAAACACTGTTTTTACTGCAACCAATACCTAAAACTAAGTTCCGATTTGTATGAAATTGTGGTGTAAATGGAATGAAATGAAATGAATGGAGTTTTAGGTAATACTCTCCAGCACCCAATTAGGCTAATGGCAATATCCTACTCTTCCAACTGCCTGGGAATCAAAAGTTGAATTTTGATCCTCTTCCTATCATTGTGAAGCAGAATTCGCCAAGCGTTGGATTGTTCACCCACCAACAGTGAACTTGACCTGGGATTAGACCGTCGTGAGACAAGTTAGTTTTACCCTCTTTCGACACTTTCCGTCGAGGGCTCTGATTGGCTGTATTCTTTGGCGTACAATCTAATCAAGTCACCGCATTCCGTGATACTAAATAGGTCACAAGTGCAGTCAAGGTAGCAGTACTGAGTTCGTAATAGTTTGGTATTGTGAATATGCACATCGGTCCTGATGAGTTGGTCTACTCCTTCGTCAGATCAAGACCCATCCCATTTCCAAACCAGTTGTCCTGATGATGTTTTCGTGACTTAATAAGTTTCTTGTATTTATAAATATTTTCATCAGTTACCTCCCTTGAACTATAAAATTCCACCAGTTTAATCACTATTTTACTCTTACGGACACCTGATACCACTTCTAATAATGAAATATTTCCCCATTTCTCATATGAATAGTTCATAATCTTTAAATACCAATTTAGCCTATCAGAAAAACGGTTATTTTAAATTTCGAGTTCTATTTTTTCTGATCGTTATTACTTGGGTTTGTTATACAAGCAAATAACAAGCAACGGTTTCATTGCATTTCTTTTGTCTATATACAATTCTAGCAGACGATATCAAGAATTTCGTGTCCCTGTGGTTTTTATTTGACTTTCATTCATTGACTTTCCTATTGTCATGTCATGGCATTTCAGCCAATCAGATTCTTAGTTATCCTCTCTCGGAAAACCATGGAAACCAACCGATAAATTTCAAACACAAAAATTGAACTTTGGGAAACAAAATCATTGCTTATATATATGTTTCAAAGCCATATTTTGGATAAATTTCACAAGTGTCTGCAAATACAGTTAAAACATTTAAAATTGCAACCTCAAAGCTTGCTTCGAAGGAAAATAATTTATCGGATGGTAATCTATTGCATTATTTTCTTTTCGCACGGCGTTAGAATTTCATGATAGCCGACAAATGCCGGTAAATAGTGGTTTTGGGAAGGAAAAAAAGGTTTGTACTAATTTGTATCATTCATTTGGGTTAAATAATTAGTTGTCCAGTAAGGTAGTGAAATTTCAGTCATTTTTTATGTCTTTAATTTGTGTTAGGTCATGTTTTGTCCTAAATGGGGTGATGTAATAATGCCTAGAAGGGATTGTCCGAAAGAGTTCTATTTTGGTCTGTCGCTATTTTATTATTTTGACTTAAAATTGTAAATTTGAAAATTTCTATCTAGGTGACGCAAAGAATACCTCCTGTTTAATGTCGTGGATCTGAACCATGAACCACGATATGGTATTGCTCTACCAATGCCCTTCGTTGTATCTTAACACCAGACCAATCCCGTCCCAACTCAGACATAAAACTAGATTTCATTTATTCATTTTCATGTAAATTTGGATTCAAACCGGTTTTTGATGCCAGGGATGCACGTGGGAAGAACTGACATGAAAAAAGCTGTTAGTCGTTTTGATGAGACATTAAACCATGGTCTAATGTGCTAAAGGCTGTTCACGTTAAATCAAATTTCAACAAATGAAAAAAAGAAAAGCTAATGCCACAGTTCAACAATTGTTTTTTCATTACACACGGCATAATGTTGTCCTTCTTCATTTGCCCAATCAGGTGCAGGAAAATAGGACGTAAAACCCGTTACATTAATGTCATTTCCCCGGCACCCCGTGCCCATCTCATGTTCATAACATTGTCCGACTTCATTGAGACATAGGACATCTAACTACGAATACACGATAGATACGATACGCACTATCAGTCCAATGTGCCAACAATTGTTACCTAAGATGTGGTCAAAACTATTTTTCAATTCAGGGAAATTTACAAATGTTACGCTAATATATCTGTTTTGTTGGAGCATCACGTTCATTCAAAATCAACAAATCGTGACCTAAATGACCTACATGATATTATCATCTATTACTACATTGCCCCTGTTTAAAGAGATGGCAGCTGCGATGGCTTAGTGACTTATATACTCGCTCACCTGAAGGTCCAGAGTTTTACCCCGGCATGGGTTGAGATAAAGCCTTGGATATTCATCTCGGATTTTCCTGCAAGAAATGCAGGTCGGAGGGGTTGACATGGAAAAGCGTTTGATTGGCCAACTTCCTCGGAAAAATTTCTTATTGGCCCAAAGATGGACAAAATGTATATAAAACTCAATTCCTTTCTGTTCAAAGGGTCGACCATTCCACCAGGAGGATCTGGGAGCAACTTGATCTTCAATGACTGGTAGTAGGCTATCTTGGAGAATCTGGGGCCCTACAGAAATACAGTAATCTGATTGGATAATGAAACTTAAAGGGACAGACGCGCCAATTTTTTTACCAATCATACTTTAGTCTCACAACAGTAATCTTTTTGTCTAAGCCAATCAGTAATAGTGTCACAGCTCACCGTCGACATTTAAGCCTTCAAATTCATGTGTGTCCAAAATTAACCACGTTTGAAAGTTAAAAAAGACGAGTCTTACATTTCTAGTACTTCTGAGCACTATTTGCATATGTTCAAGATTCACCCCCACCCCCCCCCCCCCCCTAAAAATGGCCCTTTAACACTATTTGGTTTTAAGTTTTCGGGACTAAGGCCCCAGGTCAATAGGTGGATTTAGTCGACCTGAGTGTACTGCTTATTGATAAAAAGTTGTCACCCGCGGCACATGTTCTACTTTCTAACAATCAAAAGATATCGTCGTCGACCTATACGATACGAACACCCGGTTGATCTTAGTTGCTACTGGGGGGTCGAAAGCTTCAACCAGTCCGACTCTCGGAAAAACTGGCCGAATTTTTCCTAACTTGAGGACATTTTGAACCCTCGGCATCTATTCACCAAGCAGTCGACAATCCTACTCGCTACCGACTAAGCTATTCCACTACCACAAAAAGACAGTGTTCCAAAACATAGTTCGAAAATTGTGGAGAGGGGTATCCTGTTCCCAATCCTTTTCATAATGTATCTCTATCTATATATATATATATGAATAAAATATTGTTTACAAAAAAAAAAGTTCGAAAATTGATAACCCCTTGAAGGAGATTCATATTGCCTGGCGAGGGCCTTAATTCTTGGCGACATATTTCAAAAATTATACTGATGAAATCATTTATATACGCCTTTTCAAATTGCATTGCTTGACGTTAAAGATTAATAGACTGTGTTAATGGAACAAAGTGAACGTGGCAAAGTGATTTTATTCGTTTGTGACGACCACCTTGGAATAAGGGCCATATGGTAGGTAGAATTGTTTCAAATTATGTGTAACACAGACAAAATCAAGTCAAAGCCTCGTCAATTTCACGTCAAGACAATCGCACGTCAATATGGCAATGACACCATCTCTAAAATGAGTCATAGTGCAACTCAATTTTTTCGTGTTTAAAATACACTCTGATGCTCATCACACCATTTCATAGTGCATGTGTCAAATACATAATGCGTTATCTTGTCAATTTGAAACGAGTTTTCCCGGTAAATTACTTACGAGTATATAGAGCTTTATTTAAAGTGGACTGAAAGAAGACCCATTTTCTTGCAACTAATCAATACAGCTCACGACATTCTTACGTGGCATTTACGACATAGCGATTAGTAACTACGTATGGTCGCGAATATGAATAACGATCAAAAATTTCGAACACGTCACTAATCGCGAAATATTATGCATCATCACATAAAGCCATTCGTGATAATGACGTCATCAAACACTTGGTTTAAGTGGAAATTGCAGGTACCACAGACTCCTGATTGAAAATCGAAATGGTGCAAATTGATGCTATCAATGTACCACATACACATAAAAGATTTCGAAAAGCTCTTTAAAATCCCTTTAAAACCCCCAAAGATCAGACCATATCATATCAGTAAGATATCAACTACAATATAAACCCACTTTTTGCGATAAACAAATTATCAGCTGATCGAGATAGGTGAATCATTTTACGGCTGGTGGAGGTAGGGTTTACATGTACGTAATAATATTAACGTAAATGTTTATTAATCGTTAAGCGACATTTAAGAATATAAATCACATTAAATAACGGACCTAAAAAAGGATAATACCTCTAAGAATAGACATAAATTTTTATAGTCTCAAACTTGGGCGATAAATGTATATATTCATCAGTTGGAATTACCATGGTGTCATGACTAAAGAATATAATCTCTATATAAGACGGTATATCCATTAAACTAAATAATTATTTAAAAATGTTTCTAAGAATGTTTCAAAATTACTATTACTCCAAGGTTTAATGAATTACAAATTAATTTTATGGATTTATTGAATATTTACATTAGCTATTATTTTTTCCATTGGACTAATACAAATTCGTGTGGCGTTTATATCACCATAAACGTCATTGCCTCATGACCAAAACATTGACGTAGTAAATGTAACTAATGACGTCGTTATTCATTGACGTCATTGTATCAAATAGACGATCTCCGAAGTAAACAATCAATCAACAATCGGTAGTCCCAAACGTTTAAACGTAAAGAAATATGCCCTACTTAAATTCATACAAAAGTCTTGTATCAAATTAGAATATCTTGAAAACGTAAATATAAACAATACCCTATGGCTGTTATGGTCGTATATGCATTTATTCAATTTTCCAGCCAACCTTTGCCCTGATATACGACCATAACCGCCATATAACAGTGTATTGCTTAAATAGAGATATACTGTTTTATAGTTTTGACTAAAATTGATTTTAGGGATAGAAAGTCCCGACCTGTCAATCAAATAATGACGTCGTAATGTATCCAACCAATCAAATCATCGTCGTCTGTAAAGACACAAGGTCAGTCTGCCGTCACGTCGCCATCTTGTTCCACATCAAAACAAATCGACGTCGAAGGGATTTTTATGAATTTCTTACATTATTAATGACCTTAAATGCTGACATATCCAAGCACACGTTTATCTTCTTAATTCACCCTACTACTAAAATTACAAACTGATAACTGATGTTACTAATGGATTTCATTAATTATGAAGCGTGAGGAAACAAGACTCCGAGACAGCGTGAGAGAGTAGTGGAGTGGAGAAGTTGATGTCAACAAACACAAATCGGTAATTATTGCTTGAGTAAATTTGTAAAAAAATCATTTGACTCTCGAATCCTTGACTTGTTTTTTTGACATGCAGATTGCGCGACGTTAGTATGATTAGTGTCGCTTTCGACTGTGGAGTCGAGTTTGATCTCTGACTTAATTTTAGTCTACTAAATTTAGTGTCTTGTCTTAACTTGTCACAGAAACTCATTCTAAGTTAAGGGTGGCATTCCTGAAAAGATAAATAATAATAAATTTAAATTGAGAATATATTTTTGGCTTACTTACATTAGGCCTCAAAGATCTGTATTATGGGCGATATTATAGCATAGGCCTACCCGTGACGTGTGTAGATCTAGGTCTATCAAAATTTTCTTGGTCTAGCCTAGGCCGAGTTCAACTCAATTAGTTGTTTTGAACTTTGTTTTTTTATCTACATAACAGTCTCTAGGCCTATGAACGGTCTTTTACTTAATTAACCTACGGAAGACCATTATTATGTCTAAGTAGTGAGATAAAACACGAGCCTTGACAAGTCAAGACCAGAGACTAAATTTAGTAGAGGACTAAGAGATCGAATTTGACTCCACCATCGAAAACTACTCTATTCATGTCACAAAAACAAGTCAAGGATTCGAGAGTGAACTGATTTTTTTTACGAATTTACTCAAGCAATAATTACCGATTTGTGTTTGTTGACATCAGATTCTCCACTGTACTAGGCCTACTCTCTCACTCACGCTGTCTCGGAGTCGCCGGTCCGTTGTTTCCTCACGCTTCATAATTAATTAAATCCATCAGTAACATTGATCAGTTTGTAGTTTTAGTAGTAGGGTGAATTAAGAAGATAAACGTGTGCTTGGATATGTCAGCATTTAAGGTCATCCACACACATTTATAATATAAGAAATTCATAAAAATCCCTTCGACGTCGCTTTGTTTTGATGTGGAACAAGATGGCGGCGTGACGGCAGACTGACTTTGTGTCTTTACAGACGACGATGATTTGATTGGTTGGATACATTACGACGTCATAACTTGATTGACAGGTAGGGACTATCTATCACTATAATCAATTTTAGTTAAAATGGACTAAAATCAAATTTTGAATTAAAACTAATTTTGAAGAATACCACTTTATTTAAGTTA
Source organism: Lottia gigantea (assembly GCF_000327385.1). Taxonomy (NCBI): domain Eukaryota; kingdom Metazoa; phylum Mollusca; class Gastropoda; family Lottiidae; genus Lottia; species Lottia gigantea. Next base: position 331,677 of record NW_008710315.1, on the reverse strand, counting down.
AAATCGAATTTTAACTAAAATCAATTTTAGTGATTTTAAGTTAAGCCGCCGAGAATAAGGCCACAGGTAATTCCACCGCTGCCGTTCCGCTTTTGTAGCTGAAAGATTAAGCCATGTTTTTTGTCGATTAAATATGAATTGCAATCCCTTGTCTGTTTACAAAAAATTAAACTATCTTTTGTGTCGTTTAATCCATTGTTATTTTTTCTAATTTCAGAATATGGAAACCAAATCAGGAAGTCGTTTGAAGTCATTTTGGTTATTTTTGGCCAAAATAGCCTTGGTAACATTAGTACAAGAAGAATCAACCAAAACAGAGGAACAAGAAAATACAGTCACGGCTGTTTCACAAGAGACTGATGAGTTATCCAAGACCCATCTGCCAAATGAACTTCCAACCATAATAGACATTAAAAGAGCAATTCCTAGTCACTGCTTTCAGTCCAATGTTATCACCTCAATGTACCATGCGATGAAGGACGTCGTATTCGTCATAGGACTTTACATTTTGGGAGAGCTTCTGTTGACGTATCTTCCTTTCTGGGCAGTTCTAGTCACAGCACCAGTGTTTTGGTTTGCTCAGGGAACAATGTTTACAGCACTATTCGTGATTGGTCATGATTGCGGACATGGTTCGTTCTCGAAATACGATCTGTTGAACGACACTGTGGGTACTGTTATGCATTCGTTTCTGATGACGCCCTACTACGGATGGAAGGTGTCCCATAAGAACCACCACAAAAACACTGGAAACATTGACAAAGATGAGGTTTTCTACCCAGTAAGGAAAAGTTTGAAAACTCCCGGCAGAGCACTTCCAGGCTTTGGACTTGGATTGGGCTATTTTGGATATCTTGTTTTCGGCTATAACCCACGACCAGTTAGACATTTCAATCCTTTCGAGAAAATCTTTTCCAAACATGTCCTCGGATGCATCCTATCTCTAGTGACCCTTACGGTTTGGAGTTCCTACGTGTACCAGTATTACATGATCTTTGGGTTCTTCCGATTATTCTACCATTATATTGTGCCTTTATTCATCTTTGCTACCAACACTGTTCTTATAACATTTCTGCACCACACCGAAGAGGAAATTCCTTGGTACTCCGATAGCAAGTGGGACAACGTTCGTGGACAGTTAAGCTCCGTTGATCGTCACTATGGAATCGTCCACGATATTTTGCACAACATCACCACCCATCAGATACATCACTTATTCCCAAAGGTTCCTCATTACCATCTTGAAGAAGCAACTAGTCATTTTAGAGCAGCATTTCCAGAACTAGTCAATATCCGCACGGATCGAACATTTCCAGCGTTCTACCGAATGTTCAAGAAATACGTCAAACAGTGTGTCATTCCGGACAATACTCATGTACATATTTATACATAATTTTATCAAATGTTCCACCTACTGCCAAATGTATTGGATGTAAAATTTAAGTAGAGCTATTTGCAATCGTGTAACATTTTTCGTAAAATTGGTTGATCATACGAAGCTGCATATCGTTCTTCCATTGAAATAACACACACGAACGTAAAATGCTGAAATATTACCCCAAAGCTTTCAAATCACATTTAAAAGCCATTTCCAAACCTTTAAATATGACTTAAAGGCTTAGTTAAAATATTATTGCCTTATTCATAATTCGGCTGACAATCGAGGAAGAGATTCAAAATGATTGTGAACTACGTTAGTGTGTGTTATTTCCATGTAAGAACCATACGTAGTTTCATATGATTGGTTGATCAAACGATTACCGATGGCATCAACAAAAGATACATAATTTTATTGAGATATGATTGAATGTAATTATTATTTAGTTGTAAAAAACTAAATTAAATAAATTTTCTTATTTTGTCATAATTAAGCTACATATGGCAATTATTTTCGTCTGTTTAAGTTGAAGGGGCAATATGCTACTTACATATATGTATACATATGATCAATCTGAATTTGTTTGAAAGGGGTTAATTAAAAACGGAGCGTACTAACTGTCAAGCAGTTTAAATCCAGTTTTAGCGTTTGGCCCTGTAATGGTGGGGATATATTTTGCTCTACAATTCGACGTGGATAAAAAAAATAGCGACGTTAAAGTGTTTACGTAAACCTTTTAACTAGATTTGATGATCTAATATTAATGGCAAGATACCTTTATTCATGACGATGACGACACACGTGTAATTTGTGTTTAAACATTATGTGTTTAATATTTTATTAAAGAAGTGTGTTAATATAATATTGTCATGTGTTTGTGATATTTACGTTCTATATCAAAGATACTTTTAAGTTAAAACTTTCAGATTAGTAAAGGGTCACATTTCTTTAGATTTTGATGTGTAGTTAAGCAAAAAAGTTTGAATAAATCAAAATACCCTTATCCTTAGTATACTGAAAAAGCAGAAATCACATATAAACAACGAATTTATTATAACCGGTAAAAAAAAAACAGAATAGTGTATTACAAAAAAAATTGTCGATGATTTGATTTTTATTATTGGTTGGCATTTCCTGTTGTGCTTTTAATACAAAAAAATATATTTATTAAGTTGTTTCTTTTAATATGAAAATATGTGTATAATCGTTTTTATGTCAGAAAAGATTTTAGTCTTCCACTTCTGATTTTGCTTGTGCTGGTGATGGTGATCCCACTGCTTGTTTGTGATGATCTCAAAAGAAACTACTATTTCATCACATTTCTAAACCTTTAAATGTGATTTAAAGGCTTAGTTGAAATATTATAACTTTATCAAAAATATGGCTGCAAACTATGTTCGTTTGTGTTATTTCCATGTAAGAAACATACGTAGTTTCGTATGAAATGATCTATCAGATTAATAAGGCTCTGATTTATCTCCTGTAATTTGCCTAGCTGTATCTGTTTGACTCTGGGAATGGTACTATAACAGTATGCAAGTCCTGTTGTCATAGGTAGCAACCCTGATGCTCGTTCAAAGCCCGAAACGGCATGTCTGCCTCATATATGCATGATATTCTGTGATTGTCTACCGGAATCATATCATCACGTAACAATAGTACTAGTGAAGCATGGCCATTATTAGACTCATTAGTCTATTAGTGTTATGTTGTACAGCGCCTGGACCGGTTGAACAGTGCATAGATGACAAAGACGTCGACTGCAAATGGAAATTTTGAAATTCGATGCTTTAAGTATCCCCAATACATATGGAAAGTTATGCACATATTAAATTTGCCTTGGTTCAATAAACAAAGCATAATGAACAGAGTGTTCTGTTAACGTGTCATATCAAAAAGCATCTGAAAGCAGGCGATACATATTTTATTATTTATATAAATGATGACAACTGAACACAGGGATATTAATTGGAATCCAATTGTGGTGATCTGCTCAGATCTATAAAATCCTTTTTGAAGGCTACAGAAAGAAATTAAGTTTACAGGTAAAGTATAGAAATTTTTGTTTTACAAAAACTGAAAAGGATACTACCTCTTAGAATGGAGATAAAATTTAATGACTCAAACTTGGTCAATAAGTGTATATATTCATCAGTTGAACTTACCAGGTGTCATGACTAAAATCGAATTCTTATATAAAACGATATATCCATTAAACTAAATAATTATTGAAACACACTTCTAAGCATGTTAAAAAATTACTTAGTTTAGCGAATTATTACTTAGTTTTATGGATTTATTGGATTATAGAGAGATTCTGTTGTATAGTTCTGACACCTAGTTAGTCCATTGATGAACAAAGACTCATTTTGACAAAGTTTAAAATTTTCAATTTTTTGGTACCTTTAACCTTGTTGTGTTTGTTCCTATGGATTATGGCTCCCGCCCATGATCTAACAAAAATGTTCTGCAACATAGTTCTGATTTATAGTTTTTACAATGAAATAAGAAAGAACAATTTTTATACAAGAATAGCAACTTACGTTCAAGAGGATTTTGTTACTACCTTACTTTTTACAAATTCACGAGGATCCTTTCTACCAGTTGATTTTTGGTCAAACCTCTTGGTATTGATCTTCATCGGATTATCCTCACTTACAGCTGGGTCTATATAATAAACAGAAATAACAGAGAAAGTTATTCAAGGCACAAGCAAACAAAGATTAGAACCCATGACCACGGATGCTCGACATAACCAAGAATATCAAAACAAAATATCGAAAAATCCTCACAATGTAATAGGCTATTCTAGTAAATATTTCTTAATTTACAGAAAAGAAAATATTGCGTGGACAAAATGGAGCGGCTGAATAGCCTTGTGGTTGTCCTATTGTTACCATTACTGTGCTTTTTTCATCAATATCGGTTGGAAAGTGTTATTTTCTCCCAGATGATTAACTTCGCAGACATTCCAAAAGATATGGAAAAAATTTATCATGGAACCAAACCAAGTTTGATATCTTGTGGAATTCATTGCCTTAAGTTCCCGCGTGCATTTTCTTTCGTCGTCTGCAGAGATTCCAACAACACAATAGATTGTTATTGCACTGCCGTAACTGACTTTTATCATTCAAGTACAGATAAATCCTGTTCGGTGTTTACAAAGGTATGTTTGCTATACATCCTTTTAATCCAAAAGTTGCAAAAACCAAATTTCAGTGCATACAAATCAAATTAAGAATATTTCGAGTGGCCCAGAAAACGAAACGATTTTTTTCTGACAAGAAGTTTTTAAAAGGCTGCTTTTTCAAAGTGAATCAACCTATTAAGCTAAAATGTGATGAAAAAATGTCTTAAATCTCAATGATTATCAGGTCAAAATACGTATTTGATACTTATTGAATAATCCTGAATTTAAAAGTTCCATCGTTTTTTCTTGGCCAACCGAAAAAAACCGACGATTCTATATCTCGGAAAAGACTTCTGACATGTTGTTATGATGTCTCTTTTTACAGATAATACCTTTTTATGATGTCTCTTGTTACAGATTGCATCTTTTTATGACGTCTCTTGTTACAATTTGATGTCTCTTGTTACAAATTGCATTTTTATCTGATGTCTCTTGTTACAGATGACATCTTATGTCTCTTGATACATCTTAAATCTTTTTATGATGTATCTTGTTACAGATTGCATATGTTTATGATATCTCTTGTTACAGATTACATTTATTTATGATGCCTCTTGTTACAGATTACATCTTTTTATGATGTATCTCGTTACAGAATTTAACTTTGATATGCTGTCTCTTGTTACGTGTTACACCCTTTTATAATGTCTCTTCTTCAATCACGATTCTGCTTTTTGTTACAGTTTTAGCCTGTTGTTACAGATTTCATCACTGCCCACTGGCTAAATGTATAGGATTCTGGCTTTTTTTTTTAATTTTAGACAACATTGTATTCACAAATAAACGTAAAAAGGATTTAGGAATAGGCTTCCGCCCTTTAACCCATCTCCTGATAATTTTCATATGTATAATACATAATGTTCAAATAATATAAATAATGTAATATAACCTAATTAACATAATATAATACATAACGTATACAGATATCGCTATATCCACCCTAGATACTCTGAGATCAAAGGTGGATTAATGTAAATACTAAAAACGTTATGAAAATAGAGGGTAATCATCAATCACTTTTATAACTTTAGATTGATCAGGATCATTTTGGACACCGTGTAACAAATTAGATTGGAGTAGATAAAAGGTTTATAGATTTGTATCGTACATCTGAATGTCAGGAACAATTTAGAAGAAAATGTTCTGAATCTTCAGTATGCCCACAAAGGCCCGCAAGGTTTATTCTGGCGTTATTTATCTTAATGAGAAAAGTCGTCGACAAAAGAGGTTTATCGAGATGGTTTAAATTAGTTATATTATTTTTGCAAATTGAGAATATTGTGGTGACATTTCTGGAGAGTAATTTTATACTTGATTTATTTATCAGATACCGGAAGTTTTAATTTCTGGTTCGCAAATTGTAGGCTTAGAAGCAATGGAGTTGAAAGCCAACAGGCTAGAAGTTTCAAAAGGTACGAAAACCATGGGATAAGGTCTCGTTGCCACGCTTGGAGCTGTTACCAGTTCTAGTTTATCTTGAGGTTGTATCAAATACTGTAATGACTATGTAACTTTTATTTCAGCCCAAGTGTAAAAACGATGGATATTTTGATGGAAGAGTATGTAACTGTAAGGACGGTTTCATAGGATCTATGTGTGAAATAGAGGTGAACTCCAGTTCATGTAAGTATGTTCTAATACTGAGAATGCAGCTCAATCAGTCAGGGCATCTTGATTTCAAGTGCTTGGTTAAAGGGACGTTCCGCTTTTTTTGTAAAAGGTAAAAATCAAAAACGGTGTTATTATTTATACCTGAAAATATTTCTCAAATATGCTATTTATATCTGTGTATCTTCTTCATCAAACTGAATTTGTTTTAAAAGAGTTAATTAAAAACTAATTGTTAATTTAGCAGTTTGACCTTGTTTTGGTGTTTGCCTATGAATGGCTCTATATATTTAGTTGAAACCTTTAGAATACGTAGAAAACATATTTTTTTAGAATTATGCGTTTATTTTACTCAAATTCGTCGCGTAGATTTCAAAAAGCATAACGAACTTAAAAACCTTACGTAATGTATTTAAATATTTTTGGCGTTTTAAAATTAACGGCTGGATTTTTTTTATTTATAAGTGTACATTTTTCTCTAGATTTCGGTGTATAGTTTCACAAATTTTAGCAAAAAAATATCCGACATACAAAAACTCTCATAATTCCAGTCAACCCAGCTGTAAATGGGTACTGTTAATCCGGGAAAGATCAATGCCAAGAGGTTTGGCCAAGGACCAGCTGGTAGAAAGGATCCTTAACTGTGAACCCAAGTTGTTATTCTTGTAAAATATAGTAGTTCTTTTTAGACAAATGATTTCTATGTTTTAGGTCAGAACGAGAATGTAAGAATCGTCGATCCTATGACTACAGCTGCTTTACAAGACGTACTTCGTGGTAAAGGAACATTAAAGCAACAAGTTCATGTTGATAACCTCGATATTATCTATAACACTTTCTTCTTTTCTACATCTGACCACGGTGGAATTTCTGAGTCCATAGAACATCTTGAAATAGATATCCGCAATCGTTCCAATTCAGAAGTGTATCGTACTCATCGAATGTTTATGGTAAGCAACGAAATGGCGACGTTACGTCTTGGATTTGGTACTGCAAACGTAATGGAGATGGCAACAGAAACCAGTAATGTACAATTGAAGGGGTTAATAAACGAACGAATAGGTTTCACAAATATCGTATGTTTAGATGTGAAGAATGGCCAGGTTGTATCCGGTTCTGCTAAAGATTGCTTTCGGGGTGTTTTAAAAGGATTTGCGCCGACTTTTGCTGAATACTCACATCATAGAGTCGATTCTGTACAACTTAAAAACAATGAACTATTTTTTAAATTGATGTCAAAAATGGTGAGAAGAGAATCCAAAACGGAATACGCTAGTTATCCGGCACAGTCTGGCCATCACCGAATAAATAGTCGTGGTATTTCGAGTCACATATACTGGAATATTAACACAAATTCGTTGTCTAAATGGATAAACTTTGAACTACCAAATTATATTATATACTTGGACACAACTTGGCACCTTGCCTACTCTAACGACTTGTTTGGTAATCCAAATTACGGTTTCTTGGCATACTTGTATGATTCAGTTGTGGGTGGGAAGAGAGTACGAGTTGCTGTTGATGGCCGAATTTACTCTGTATCAAATACACATTTGAACCACGAACACATCACAGTGTGTGTAACTGACGTGTATAACGAAGAAGCTTGGACACAGCAAAGACCAGTTCAAATACGACAAGAGGTTTCCACCGACGGCGATTACAGATTGTGTTCTTTTCAATCGGAATCAGATTTGGAGACGTCGAGTTCAAGTGGATTGGATAAAGTTACGTGGTTTGTTGAAAATCGTTGTTGGAAGGAGATAATCAAGTTCGGTTATGACAAAACTGTCGTTTCAGGAACAGTGCAAGAGTTATTTCAGGTAGCTTCATCCGGTAAATCCCTGAGAATTGTAGTGGCATCATCATCAACCAAGCTGGAGATCATTGATGTGAATATAGTGTACCTGTTCAACGGCAGCCGAGTTGTTCTAGATTCGGGTTCTTTTGGCATCATAGATCAAACAAACGGCAGAGACCTCACATGCCTCCAAAAGTCATATTCTTTTTATTCCGACGGAATGTTGGAATATTCTATATGGCCTGCAAGTAGAAGTTCGCCGGTACTAAGACTTTATGTATCTAGTTATACCTATATAAAAGTTTTGAGCGAATACTAATAATATTGTCTTTCAATCTCACCACTTTTATGTTGTTTGAAATTGGGTCGTTTTTAAAACTTCTCCTACATGTACAGAGCAGTCGTGCTGCTGGGTTTCTGGTAAATTATTTTTTCTTCTCATGCAACTAGTTGCTTAAACTGATTAATATAATTATGGTTTGGTGTTGTTTTGATCACCAACAATGCAAAGCAGCGGCTCCATCAGATTAATTGAGATTAGTTTAATGCCGCTGTCTTGTCAAAATTGCCCTCATTGGACCCTGTATGGCGTTGCCCGTATGCATTAGCCCACATGGTGCAGAAAAGTAAGACGTAAAACTCCATTCATTTAATATCATTTCAACAAGATGAGTTGAGGGGCCCGTGTTGGTTGTAGGTTGGGGCCACTTTTCAGGGAATGTTTTTGTAACTAAAAGTGATTTGACCTCATAGGGCTGGGGGCTCGTGGACTTGGTTAAACCAGTCCCTTGGTAGTTGAACCACTGTTCTTCTGTTTTTCTTATATCATGGCTTCGTTTGTATCCATCATGTAGGAGTTAAAGGTGTATAAGCTTTGTTGAGCGGTATTTTGGTATTCTTCTTGGGATTGGATTTTATTTGGACTGTTGGTTGATTAAGATGGTTTGTTTTGTTTTTGCTGCTGAGTTTCTTTGATAGTACAAGTAGGGTAACGGAAGTTGGTACTGGTTGCTGATCATAATACCGATATGTTTGAGGTTACCTGAAACCACATAAAAATGGAAAATGGGGCCGTCAACTTTTCCTAAAAACAAATTTCTATACTGAATTTCTATTGTATTGTATCTACTTGTTGTGTCATGTAAAAATTTAAATTTTTTTAATAAATATATTTTTTTCAAATATGGATCCATTGTGACTATTTTGAAGTCTGTTTTACCTTTGAGACATTTCTAGAGTCGACTGTGATTTGTCAGTGCAGTAGATCCAGGGATTGATCAGATTCTCTCAGACGCCGCTCTCAGATTTTGCCTGTCCCACGGTCGGCCTTTGGTCCCTTTTGAGTAATCTCTATTCCGATTCGCCATTGTCTATGAATCTATTAATGCACGATTCGGATTTTCACCGAGTAGGAACGACTGACCCACTTTTCCTGGCATCTTCTCAAACAATTCATTGGTTCTATGCCACCCATGGGATCGAACGACGGAACGTGAAAAACAGACTCATGTAATATTCTGTGTGAAAATATGTTTGTTTCGTACTCTTCAACCAGAAACAATGTTACAATGATTGTATCAAATGACATGTATTGTTTTTGAGTACTCAAATGTTGAACATTTTAAAAGCCGTTTCTTATAAATAAAAGATTAAATTGCATTATGTAATAATTCGAAACCATTTGAATTGTTGATTTCCGCCCGAACTGTTTTATCAGACTAGTGAACGAATACAGATATTTCTCCTTGCAAGAAGTTAATGGCTGTGATTCGCCATTTTCGCAAAAAGCGCAAACAAGAGCAAACATGAGCGAACAAGCGCAAACAAGAGCAAACATGAGCAAACATGAGCAAACAAGCGCAAACAATATTCTTCGTATGCATCTTGCAATAAAAAATTCATATTGATGGGAATAACTTGGATTATAACTGAAACTGCTCATCACTTTCAATGACAAAATCAATGACTTGGTCGGGGTTGAATTTGGGTCTTGAATATATGTAAATAGTCTTCAGAACTACGGCTCAAGCCTACATCATCAAGTGAAATTCGTCTACAATATAAAACATAGTTTTACAAAGGATATCCAACATTCCTCATATTCCTGGTAATTATATTCTAATTTAGCTAATTTTGAATTAATTATGGACATGTGATACAAACTATTATTTTTCCAAGTCATTAGAACACCTCTACTTACTATTCATTTAAGTATTAGCATTTTCATTTAAATGAAAATAAGGGAACCCATCTTTAACTTCCATAGGGACAGGTTGAACCAAGTCCACAGGCACCCGCCTCTTAGGCGACCCCCACTCCTGCACCCACCCCCAGAAAAAATGTACAAAGCAAGTATCTAAAACTACAGACTGAAAAGAGCCATTGAATTGACTTACAGAGAGGTCTCTGAATTCAGTAGAACATAATATGTTGGAAAAGACTTACCGGCGAGGGGCCTCAGAACAATCAGAACGTGCCCCTACTCATCTAGTTCAGACACTTCAGGTGGAATTTCTGTAAAAAATGTCTTACCTATCTCTGTAATAGATAAAGTGCTCATTGGAAGTGTTTAGTGGTATTGCTGCAATCATCCATCGAGTTAATTATATTTCTAAAATTTCATGGCTTCAGTGCGTATAACTAAATGGGGTAGATTCGCAATTTGTTGGGTTGATTTGTGTATTGAACCCTATTACTGATTGGCTAAGCTAACCAATTCCCATTTCTGAGACTTAAGTATGATTAGTCAGAAGAGATGGCGCATGTCCCTTGTATGAAAAATAATGAAATGACATGAGTTTTACGTCGTTTTCTGCACCATGTGGGCTAATGAAGGCGGACAACGACATGCATGGTGCAACGAGGGAAATTTTGTAAGGACAGCGGTATTAGCCTGCTCGATTTTCAACAACTGTCGAGGGATCTGTAACGAGCACAGCCTGTAGCGCAACAAATCTCGGATTATTGTCCCATTCGAACGACAAAACGCTTGTCCATTTCAGCCCTACATCACTGACTAGGGTAAACCGGGTCGAAAAATCCGAAGGTATCATCTCGACCTGGACCTTCAGGTTAGCGAGCATGCTGCTACCACTGCTGAATCTTTATTATTAAAAAAACAACCAGTTGAAATATAAAAACATATAAGTTCAAATATCTTCTTTAATTCAATGTTCTCGAAATGGGCATTAGCTTTAAATTTCGTGGTGTTGCTTAAGCACAAACTTTTTCTCCACAAGTTACACCTCGGTCATTGTCATTAACAAATTGGTAGCAGCAAGTCTCTCCCGCTGTCATTTCAAAATCTTGTAGATGTATTTTTACACATCCTTCTGGAGGGGCGATCCCATCTTCATACCCTAGTCTGAAAATATATGTTAAACATTACTGGCTGAAGCTTAAAGGAATACTATCTCTTAGAATGGACATAGAATTTAGATTCCCAAACTTGTCTATAAGAGTATATACTCATCAGTCAGGTGCCTTGAAAAGAATAGAATCTCTATATGACACAATATATCCATTAATTATTGAAACACCTTTTAAGCATGTTCCAAAATTACTTAGTTTAATGGATTATTACTTAGTATTATGGATTTATTGGATTATGGATAGATTCTGTTTAAAACGATTGGTCAAAAATATGGCAAACCTATCCCTTTAATTGGCTTGTTAGTTACCACGAGACATGAAACATGTCATAAGGTCCGTCGTAAGCTTTCGAATCTAAATTACCGACGACTTACAAATCCGATGATGGTATATTCCAGTCGAATGACTGACGGCATACGAAAGTGGCCGCCCGTGATCATACTTTGCTCATTTGCCTTGTCCTTGTCCCTTAATACAAGGTTTTCATGCCACACGTTGAATATATGTTATAGTTTCGGACGTATTAAGGCGATGGTTTTTACTCCAAAAAAATAAAAAACAAACCAACGACAACGAAAACGACATGCATGTATCTTATCCTGAAAGTCGGGCTAGTCGTAATAGAAATACATGTACATACCCTATACATAGAATTCCATCATTTTCACTGCTACATTTACAATTGAAACAATCCTGTATTTTGGTCGTGTTGAGGGCCCACTCCTTGTTCGTATCGAGCTCTAAACAGAATTGCTTCGGAGAGCCATTTTCTATTTTAATAGAAAAAAAAATGAATCAATAAGGCGGCGCAAAGCATGAAAAGCATATAAGAAAAGGAGACTCTTGTGGCTCATGGGAGAACAGTTGGATTTTTAACGACTGCAAGCTGTGGTCACACTGAAAGTCCAGTGAGTTAGACGCTTGCTCACTAACATGAAGGTCCAGGGTTCAAGGTCGAGATAACACCTTTGGATTTTTCAACCCGGTTTCTCCCTGTCAGTGATGTGGGTCGGAGGGACTGACAAAGAAAAAGCGTCTAGTCGTTTGGATTGCCCAATGTAAAATAACATTACAATATCGTACCCGTTTTTTATGTTTAGTCTACATTGTAAGTTTTCTACCAATATCCGGTCCCAAAGGTAACATTTTAAACCAATCAAAGCGTGTCATATAGAACCTGTTTTTTTTATTAAAAGAAGGAATTGTGGAATAGCTAAACCCAAATCGACTGTCACTAGTTTCAGAGCATTCAGTCACAGAATATCTGAATCCCAATAATCGCGAAACATCTGCCTCTATTCCAGCCTCTATTATATATATATATATATATTGACAGTTATGGGCTGGAATAGACGCAGGGTTTCGGTCTAAATCCCAATCATCATACTAACCGAATGTCATTTGTAAATCACCAATTTTTCTCTGGTTAATTGCTTGAATGGTGACAGCCAACACTGAGCATAGAACTGCTAAACACACCAGTGAATTCATCGTAGCTGGAACAAATGTGTCATTGAGGTAAAATAGATTTAAACGAAATGAAATATTTCGTTGTTTCATTATTTTAATAAGTTATTCGATTAATTATGATATTATTTCGTTTAAACAAATTAATTATTTCGTTAATACGAAATATTTCATAAAAGTATAGAAAATTGCGCCTTGGATGCTCCGTACCATTATGCTTACGACGGTACTATTCTTATATCGCTGTATTAATCAAACGTGATAACACTTACCTTAAATTACTTACTCCAGTTATAATAGAAGCAAAATCAAAAAGACTATAACTAAAGCATTACATTGTAATATTTATACCCTACGTATACGCCCATATGGCACAGTCCAGAACTATTATGACGTTTCATAATGTTACTTTAACAATAATGGTTAACCTGTTGCATGATTTCTTTAATTAAAAAAGTTACTTTAAAGGGATTGTAAGGAGGTTTTCTAAATTGTTAATGTGTATCGGGTACACTGCTGTCATCAATATGCACCATTCCAATTTTCGATTTCTGCAATTCAACTAAAACTTAAAGGTTAATGACGTCATAAATCGCAAAATAATATGCTATATTACATGTTATTTCTTTTTTTTTTGGGGGGGGGGGGGGGGGGGATGTATATTTTTTTCGGTGCCTTAACACCTCGTGGTTATGTACTTGGTCACGTTAGCATAAACTTGTCCATCTCATACACATGTACTTGTGTATATGTATTTTTCTGTATATATATATATTGGTTAAATTGTGAGAGTTTGTACATCTTGTGTGGCCTTGTACTTGATCACAGCAACATAGTCTGTCCATTTAATACACATGTACTTGTGTACTTGTTAATCAGGTTGTCCATCGACATATCGTATATATTCTTTTTTTCATTCATTCATGATATTGTCCCCATGGGCTGGACCTAATTATGACACACTTTGAATTGCAGGAACCACAGACGTCTAGATGGTGCAAACTGATGCTATCAGTATCCCTGACACACATTAATATTTTTTAGAAAACCTCTTTACAATCCCTTTAACCATGGGTTACATCGATTATAACTTCCAATTCAAAATTCAAAAACACTTTATGACTCTTTCTTCTTTGTGACAGGTGGTTAGTCGCTTAGTTTGAAATTAATTTTATAATTAATAATAATTTTTTTTTCCCGTTACTGAATTGAATTCGATTTAATTTTTTTTACAAATCTTACATTGGTGTATGAAATATGTTTAAAAAATCGAAGTTATTTTGAAGCGATCTAATGAAGTGTAAAAATGCTTAATTTTGGAAGAATGTTTATTGCTTTTTGATATGTTAAGATCTCTATGCTCTGGTACTCTAAAGCTCTAAATTCGGCTAATGAAGACTGGGAACGCTCAGTGTACCAAAATTGCGATATTAGCCTACTTATCTCATTTGTCCCTCTCAATCAGACCTAGTACAATTATTCGAATACCTGGTGTAGCGGATACCATATATGATATCCCCGTTTCTTTGTCCGGAATGGATTGGGTGTTATATAATTATTTTTGGTACAGGCACACCAACAGTCTTGGTCGGTAATTTTTGTTGCCGACCGGTTGTGGGCACACGAGGAGACAAAAAATTTCAAGCCAGTCGTTTCCACTATGTCGAAAAACACATGCGGATCATGCTATTGAAAAGAAAATGAAACCGATTGGATGATGAAGCTCGGTCTTGCAGACAATAAAACAATCGACGACAACTATAAAAATGGTTTGATAATATAAATCCTGTCGGCATCGTGATAGTCTCATCATGGAAGTGCGCGCACACGTGAGATTTTACTCAAGATTCGAATCGGCGACCAAGACTGATCGTGTGCCTTCACCCTAAGATATAATGACAAGACGATACCACACAGTGTCGTTCTGAAAGAGGAAATTCCTTAGTTTTTAGTTTCTAAGCTGATCAGTAAAAGAGCTCGTTGTCAAAATTTGAGCCTTTAATTCCAAATATGTCCAGAATTATCCGCATTTGAAAGTTGAGACTCTGTCATATATAGAAAAGACATATATAGAAATAGAAAGTGAAATTCCTAGATTGAGGTATTTTTGAAGGAATGATGCGATTTTCGTACATTTCCAGTATTTCTGAAGACTCGTTACATGTCTTCAAGAATCAAATCAACCCCGAAAATAGCGACCTATGGCCTTTAACTTTCACGGTTTCTATTTCCTAACTAAAGCCTGGTATAAAAAAAACTTTTTGTTTTATTTATTTTCTAAACCAAATATATTCAACAATTTATATAAATAATCACATATCACAGATAATATAATTTATAAATTCAAATTTGGACATTTATCACAATTAAATTTTATATAAAATACGTTTTTTTTTACAGTTATATCTTTTTGCTCCAATCAAAAACCAGCTTTGGCTCATTCCGCTTTATGTTCCAACAGATCTTTAATTTAAAATATGTAGTTGTTAAATTAATTTTGCCGGCATGAAAACACAATTCAACACAAATTTGGGATTAAATGACACATCACATGATCTTTATTCATGACAAAATGAGTCTTTGTTAATCAGTGGACTAACCTGGTGTCATAACTATACCACAGAATCTCTCTATAATCTAATAAATCCATAAAATGGATATATTGTCTTATAATGAGATTCTATTCTTCAGTCATGGCACCCGGATTTACTGTCTTAGATCTTTTATGGTTTGTTGTCACTTTTAGATTCTATAG
Organism: Lottia gigantea; assembly: GCF_000327385.1. NCBI lineage: Eukaryota > Metazoa > Mollusca > Gastropoda > Lottiidae > Lottia > Lottia gigantea. Next base: position 316,106 of record NW_008710315.1, on the reverse strand, counting down.
GAATATCTTTTTCTGCATCAGAAGAATCATCTTGTTGATCATCCTGCATCACCTGGTCGTCAGCATTCTCTTTAGAAGCATCGGCATCTTCAGCATGGTCATTCTGCTCTGGTACTTGTTGGACATGTTTTGAAGCTGGGATATCAATGCTTACAAACGATTGGACAGAGCGTTCTAATCTAGGTCTTTGGGCACTGGTTGAAATGACTGGGTCTGAGTTAGACCTAGCTGGTATGTCTACGTTCACAAAATTGAGAAAAGATCTTTCTTGGACCAAACTTTGTGGATTTGGAACCACTGTTGACACAGTTACAGCTTGAGTCTGGGAATCCATGGATTTATGGCTTTCCACTTCATCACCCTTGACATCATTTTCTGTATTCTCTTCCAGAAGAGGTTCCATAAATGCTGATTCTCTGGAAATTGGTTTTCCAGACATTGTTCTGTCAAGATCTCTAGCTTCTGGAGATGGTGGAGGAGGTGCTGGTGAGACCCCTTTGACACCACCACTAAAAATTTTCCGAGCTAAGAGATCCTGTTCAGATTCTCTGCTTCCAATATCAGATCTGGATTGAGATGGTTCAAGAGATGGTTCTGCATTAGGAATGGTAATTGGAGGTTTCTGATCGGGAGTGCAAACTGCTTCGGTGACCTGAGGCCATGGATCTGGACTGGAATAGGTGGAATTGACCACATTCGAATCCTCTACAAAATGAGTCTTGGCTGAAGATTCTAGTCCTCTAGCAGTGATTTCTGGATATGTACTAGCATTCTCTGTGGCAGCAGTGTCCACAACTTCAGATTTGCTCATTAAGTTCCTCTCAGTATCATCCTGGACAGATGCTGCCATGTTATCTCTGGCAGATTTTTCAGGAATTGTTCCAAGATCTAATAATAAAAATCAGAGAGTGCAAAAAAAATTGCTATGACAATGGCCAACTTTTAAACTGCTGAATTGCCATTGCGAAATCAAAGTTCAAAATGTGTTGCTTCTGTTGGCATTTTTATGAATGCAAAGACCATTGAAAACAACCTTTTCATATTTAATTTTTTTACCACAAACAATAAGAAATCTACATACCACAATCCGAGTTAGTTGGGGAATTAACAGGCACAGTTGTTCTTTGGTTTGATAAAAGATCATGTTCACTCATGCCATTGTGTTTCAGTTGATCATTGGAAGCTGACTGTTCTGGCATTCTACAACCAGTAACCAAATCTGGTGATGCTGGCATCTCAGGAAACCTTACAGACTGTTATCAAAAAATATGTTATGTAAATGGTGAAATTTTGAAATATTATTACAGAACCTGACATGGAGATTTTTGATTGGTTGCAGGATTGATGGCCCATAACAGGAGATACATAACAGTTTCATTTGATCATGGATGACAAGTGGAGTTGCTCATAGAAAAAACACAAAACAAAACATCTTGGTATGATTATGATCAGATTTAAACTCCTCCAAGAATTAACTTACAATTTCCTTCTTGCTTGATGTATTTTCAACAGGAGAGTCCATATTAACACTTAAAGTGGTACCATGCTCTGATGCGCCTACTGAAGAACTTCTAACACTGGTGGGTGGAGTTGGCATAGGACCTTTAACACACAGAGAAATGAATTGAAATGCATCAGTGACAGAGGGTCGACAGGTTGAGATTTTAAGGTATTATTGGGACCTCTACCTGGATAAAACCTAAACAGAGGAAGGGAAAATGAAATGAATGGTGTTTTACATCCTACAACAGAGGAAGGGAATATGCTTGTCTGATTACAAAGGTCAGAATGTTGGAAAATTACCACAGACTGGTGGTATACTTCATGCATATCAATATCAAATGGAATTTACATTCCATGATCATGCCATGCAGTGTGCAATGAGGACTGCTCCATTAGCTTAAAATTAGACCAAACTTTAGGTTTGTTTTTTATTGGCTTTTTTTTAAAAATAGCCACTTCAGTTAGGGTCTAACAACAGCCCTCTTGACCGTTTGTCAAATTAACCTTTTCACCTAATGTGCTTTAACGAATCAAATTTCTATCCGGTGCTGGCATTTTGTGATGCGGTGTTTATCAGGTAAGTTCAAAAGTTTAATTTCACGTACATTCAAGAGGGCTGTCGTTAGATCTTTACTGAACTGGCTATATTAAAAATAATAGCTAATAAAAAATACTGAATGAAAGTTTGGTCTAATTTTAATTAGACTAAATTTCCATATGTTGTTCCAGTCTCTCCAAATTGCATCACTGACAGGAAGAAACCTGGTGGAAAAAAGCCAGTGATCGAACCCTAGACCTTCAGTGGAAGAGCAGTGCTGAACTGACTAACCCAATGCCTGGTATTTTGTGAATTGGAGCCAGATATTAAAAAGGAGAAGTAAATGTATCTACCTATACTGAGATCGACGATGTCTGTTTTTTTATAAGTAAAAGGTTTGGTATGTTTGATGCCTGAAGGTAATTCTGGAAGTCCAAGAGACACTGACGCTATCTTACTCTTATGATACTTATTCTGGCTTCTGATTCTTTCTGAAATAAATGAATGAAAATCATCACAAAATGCTATGAAATGAAAATAAATGTGGCTAATTATAAAATAGAATGAAATGAATGTGGTTCATGATGAAATGAAATTTATGTGGCTTATTATGTAAAGGAATGGAATGTGGCTCACTATAAAATGACAATAAATGTGCTTCATTATGAAATGGAATGTGGCTCATTTTTAAATGAAATGAAATGAATGTGGCTCACTATAAAAATGAAATGAAAATGAATGTGCGTCATTATAAAAATGAAATGAAAATGAATGTGCGTCATTATAAAAATGAAATGAAAATGAATGTGGCTCACTATAAAAATGAAATTAAACTGAATGTTGGTCATTATAAAAATTAAGTGAAAATGAATGTGGCTCATTATAAAAATTAAGTGAAAATGAATGTGGCTCATTATAAAAATTAAGTGAAAATGAATGTGGCTCACTATAAAAATTAAGTGAAAATGAATGTGGCTCACTATAAAAATGAAATTAAACTGAATGTGGCTCATTATAAAAATGAAATTAAACTGAATGTTGGTCATTATAAAACTGAAATTAAATTGAATGTTGGTCATTATAAAAATTAAGTGAAAATGAATGTGGCTCACTATAAAAATGAAATTAAACTGAATGTTGGTCATTATAAAAATCAAATGAAAATGAATGTGGCTCACTATAAAACTGAAATTAAATTGAATGTTGGTCATTATAAAAATGAAATGAAAATGAATGTGGCTCATTATAATACTGAAATGAAAATGAATGTGGCTCATTATGAAAATTAAATGAAAATGAATGTGGCTCACTATAAAAATTAAATGAAAATGAATGTGGCTCATTATGAGAAGGAATGGAATGTGGCTCACTTTGAAAATGGAATGAAAATGAATGTGAAGCTCATCTTTATATGATATTGAATGAAAACAATTGTGGATCTCCTAAAGTAAAATGAAATATAAACAATTGTGGATCATAGAATGAAATGATATGAAAATGAATTCGGCTCATAATGTAATAATATATAATGAAATAAACAACCACATGATGGGTCTTGTTTAGAAATTCAATTTTGGTGGAAATAACCAATACCAAAGATAGATATATATCACTTTCAGAAAGCAAAATCTGACACTTACTTATTGCTGGAAGAGGTTTCTTGTATTTTGATAAACCATGGACAGAGAAGTTAGGAGAGGGACCTTTATCACTTTCAAACTCCATGGCCGGTGTATTTACACAAGTAACTTGATCCAATACAAAACCATCATCCAATTGAAATACAGGCCGTGTGTCCATTAAATGGGATTCTCGAATATTCCTCTTTTTGTCTCTCAGTAACGCCATTTTCTTCTGCTTCAGTGCTTCAGCAGTTCCAATGGACATTCCTGTAAAATCTCGAACCAATGGCGGCTGAAAGTCTTGAATGACATCATTGATTCTTTCACCAGACATAAAATCACTGAAATTAAATAAAGTTTTTTAAGTCCTCCTACCTGACTGGGGGGATGAAGATGGGCAATGCCATGCAGTGCACAATTAGGTAAATTTTGACAGCTACAAAAGTCTACTGAAGAGTAATGATGACATGAGGGGGATTTTCACACTGACAATAGCCTACTGTTTATGACTTCCAACTGTCAATATGCACAACTGGTTTCAAAGAGGGAAGCAACAGATTTTAGACTCGCTAGGATGAATAGACATTGTTTTCCATGTCAGCTCCTCCAATTTGCATCACTGAATAGGGAATCTTAAAGGGATCGTAAGAAGATTTCTAAATCTTTTATGCTTATCAGCGAACACTGATAGCATCAATTTCGAAAATTAGAATGGTGCAAATTGATGCTATCAGTGTCTCAAGTTACCAGGTTATTGAAGATGAACAAACCTCTTTTTGTGTGGCAAATTGTTATCCATTTATCACACATTGTTATCGTTATAATTTTTTTTTTGCCCCATAGTTAGTTTAAATGATATAGCATTGATGGTTTGATCTAATTCTGACTATAGCTTTTTTTTGTGTTTTAAAGTGACACTACGTCTTAGAATTAACATAAAATTTAAGAATTTTAAACTTGACCAATAACAGTCAGTAGATATACCTGATGTCATAAATAACATAACAGGATCCTTATATAATCTGATAAATCAAACAAACTTAGTTATTATCCATAAATATCCAATTAGCTATTGAAAAACGCTTAAGATTTTTTTTTTCAAGTGTTTTTCAATAATTACTTAGTCTTATGAATTTTCTAATTTTCCACAATTTACAGGGATTCTGTTGTAACTTTATGACACCAGGTAAGCTAACTAATATCACTTTAAGCTACATTTGCTGTATGTGATGAAATAATTTCTAACAATACCAACCTCTCCTTTAAATGCTCCAAAACCTCCATTAAAATATCACTTGGTAAACTTAATAAATTGTTCAAACTATAAAGAAAAGGGTAAAAAAAAAGTTTCTTTTATTTTATATTCCATTAAAAATATTTTTAACTGGAAATATCTCTTTCTATTTCTATATAAGTCTTCTCTATATATCACACACTATCTTAAATTGACGAGTCATTATTTTAACTTTCAAATGCAGATAATTCTGAACACATATGGATTTGAAGGCTTAAATTTTGATGGTGAGCTTTGGACATTATTACTTATTGGCTTAGCTAAAAAATTCCATTTTCTGAGGCTAAAGTATGATTGGTCAAAAAAAGGCGCACCTGTTCCTTTAATGATGACATTTAAAAACTTACCCCTCAGAATCAAAAGGAACCCTCTGTGGATAAGATGATCTAACTGAAGGTCTTCCTCTACCATAAGGTGATCTGCTTCTTGTTAGTCTCTTCTACAAGGTAGAAACCATATAGTGTTTTACGTCCTACTTTTCTACACCTGATTGGGCTAATGAAAACTGACAACAGTGTGCAATGAGGGAAATATAGAACAGCTTATGCTTTTTTCAATTTCCAACTGTCTAAGGATCTTTAGCATGCACAGCCTGCATTTATGAAAATGCTAATTAATACTTATATGAATATAAAGTAGAGGTGTTCTAATGACTTGAAAATATACCAGTTTGTCTCACATGTCCATAATTAATTAAAAGAGAATTACCAGCAAAATTCCAATGAATGACAGAACAAGAAAGGTCAAGAAGTCTGTTTTTGTTTATCCAGACTGTACATAGATGGACATTTATGATTGGTTAAAACTTAAATTATATGCAATATAAGTCAATAATGATATTATAAAGAATACATGATAATTCATTAGAAACACCAATTAATCAAATAGTTTGCTTAATTTAACAAAAAAGGAAATCCATCTTTAAATCAATCAAAAACAAAAAAAAAAAACAGTTGAAAACATAATGAGGTAAGCTTTCATATTTTTTAAGAAAGTGCAAAATCCTTTTTCAGACTGTTCTTAGATTTGTAAGTGGGTGAAAGGGATGATACCTTTGGGATTTAAGAGGATACGTAAAGAAGATCATAAAAGCGCAAGAATATACAATAGTAAGCTATTCACATCACACTTGAGCTGAGTCTAGTTAAAATTAGACCAAACTTTTGTTCCATTCTCTTTTAGTTTTTATCTTTTATTTAGCCACTTCAGTTAGGGTCTAATGACGGCCCTCATGAATATTCATCCATTTTATGATACCCCCAGCCAATCATATGTCTTCCTTTTCCAAAGCTGAGATTTTTGGACGTAAACAAAAGATGAAATCAGTGTATTAACTAGTCTAATGCTTCTTGGGATGTACCTTTTGTTTGCATCACAAAACAAGGGAAGAAATCTGATTGGCTGACAGTGTCAACAAATGAAAGAATGTTCAAAAGGGCTGTCGTCAGACCCTAACTGAAGTGGATAATTAAATATGAAAGCAAATGAAAAACAGAATAAAAGTTTGGTCTAATATTAATTAGACTGACTTGAACTAAGATGAAAGCTGAGAAAGAAAAAGATATACATTAGGAAAGAATCTAAAGAAATTTCTACAGAAGGCTAAAGGCACACAAAAATACCATGTTTCAAGATTCTAGAATTCTACCTTAGATTTGATTACTGGTAATGTATAAAAAGGCTGAAAATGAATTGAAATATGTTAATTGACGCATCTACGCTACTTTCATTTACTACAATACTCAATCTGTAGAACACCTTATGCCATTCTAAGATTGGGTTGCTCGACTAGTTATCTCTTTAGGGGAATCCATATAGCTAGTTATTTTCATTTGGTACAATAGAGTTACTGTCTCTTTGTAGCAGTGGAATAGCTCAGTCAGTAGCGAGTTGGATTGGCATCTGCTAAGCAATTATGTGCTCTTGGTTGGAATGTTCTTCAAGGTAGGAAAATTACTGATGCTAATGCAAGTTTTCTGAAAGTCAGCCCATTATAGGTTTTCAACCCAATAACCAGTAAGCCACCAATAACTTTTCTTCTTTGAGTTCATGTTAAAAATCTTTTTGAATTTGAGTTATAATGCTATAAGTACTGTGATTGGGTGTTGCTGGCTAGAAAAGGCATGACTCTTCTGCAACTGGATCTGCAAACTCTTTCAGTGAGTCTACATGGCTTTTTATTTGTTATATCTATTACTAATACTATTCTATAGTACTTCTATAGGCCTATGTTAAACCTAAAGAGTCCTTTTTCATTAAAGGTTTTGTACAGAGGTTCCCAAGACTTCTAGAATGTATTGCAGACATAATGCAAATTGATAATGTCATAGATGGACCCAATACACACACAAACAGTCATTCCCTCTATAATGGACTAATTTAAAGACAAAAATACATATTAGCTAAAATAATTCATCTCTCTAAGGCTTCTAATCAATCAATTGAAGTATTAATGAAATTAGCATGAGAGCATTAGAGCTCAAAAAGCTATGAAATATTAAAATCTACAATTTCTAAATGCTAAAATCATTAGTTCCTGCTACTGTTAACTCTATAAACACTAGTTGTGCTGATAATTTGATGTATATTTACGTATAGTGGCAGGTGATGCAGCTTTTACCAAGTGACGTCACATCATGTTAAAGAGATTGTAAAGAGGTTTTCTAAATTTTCATAGCATCAATTTGCACCATTCCAATTTTCAATCAGATGTCTGTGATTCCTGCAATTCCACTTAAAATAAGCGTTGTTTGACGTCACTATCAATCTGCTATATATCACATGTAGTCTTTGAAGTCAAATCTAAGAATTGCAGGAAGCACAGACTTCTGATTGAAAATTAGTGTGATGCAAATTGATGCTATCAGTGTCCCTGATACACATCAAATTCAAGAAAACTTCTTTACAATCCCTTTAACATCATATAATAAGTTATATTACTTGGAGTTCAGGGTATATGAAGTGTTCAAAGGGTTAAAGAATTGTGGTTCAAATAAATAATAAAGCATTTACCAATAGTTTGGTTTCTTCTCTTTCAATTTCGATTTTTTCTGGAACTAATTCTTCAGTTACATCTTTAGCAGGAATAATTCCAGACTTTTCAGAGGCAGTGATCCTTAAACATAAAATTTCAATGTTTCAGAGTTTTTTTCCACAGCTTTAACAGACTACATTCTTTCTACTTGCTGGTCCATCGCCAAACCTCTTGGCATTGATCTTTATCCATACCCATTAACAGCTGGGTTGACTGGAATTATGAGTGAAGATGACTTATTCATAGTCATTGGACTTTCACACCGACCGAGATCAGAACCCACAGCCACCATTTGCTCAATGTAACCAAGCAAATGTAGAACAGACCAAAACCAAAGAAGATTTTGGACTGATACTCTAAAGCTTACAGAGAATTGGTTGAAAAATGACCTCGAAATCTGTTTCGTCTGCTAGTAGTTCACAATATTTGACACTATCTATTATTCTCTGACATTTTTTTTTTGAGTTACTAGGATGTACAGAAAATCCCCACAAAACAGGGCCTAGTTTTTCTGTCTCTATACCAGCCGACAACTGTCAAACCTGAGGCAGAGTTATCAGCCACCTGTTCTAAAATAGACAAAAATAGAATTCAATACATACGCTAGTCTCTCTTCTTTTTCAGTCTTCTTCTTATTAGGGTTAGGAACCCAGACATAGCATTGTTTAGTTAGAAACGTTTCATCCCAACGACTCTCTAGGTCTTCTAAATCAAACAGCTCTTGAACTTCCAGAACCTTAACTTTAGGTGGTGGTTTCTTTTCTGGTGGTTTCACCACTGACTCTGGTGTCAACAGTGGTGTTAGAGCCACTTTTCTGAAAGTTAAAAGGGAAGGATGCACCAACTTCGAAATAACAAAATTGTGTTGTGTATTATTTTGCACAAAGGTCTATTAAATTTTGTTTTCTTTATAAAACTGTTTTGTTATATCTATTAAGCTATAATTTCGTTATATATACAAAACTATTTTTGTTGTCTTTATATTAAAAAACTATTTTGTTATCTTCATATCATAAAACTATAATTGCTATATCTTTATAAAACTATTTTTGTTATCTTTATATAAACAAAAACCACAAACTATTTTTGTTATCTTTATAAAACTATTTTTGTTATCTTTATAAAACTATTTTTGTTCTTAATAAAATTAATTAAATGTTATCTTATAAAAGAAAAAACTTTTTTTGTTGTCTTTATAAAACTATTTTTGTTGTCTTTATATGTCTTTATAAAACTATTTTTGCTGTCTTTATAAAACTTTTTTTGTTGTCTTTATAAAACTTTTTTTGTTGTCTTTATAAAACTATTTTTGTTGTCTTTATATGTCTTTATAAAACTTTTTTTGTTGTCTTTATATGTCTTTATAAAACTTTTTTTGTTGTCTTTATAAAACTTTTTTTGTTGTCTTTATGAAAAAATTTTTGGTGTCTTTATAAAACTGTTTTTGTTGTCTTTATGAAAAAAAGTTTGTTGTCTTTATAAAACTATTTTTGTTGTCTTTATAAAACTATTTTTGTTGTCTTTATAAAACTGTTTTTGTTGTCTTTATGAAAAAATTTTTGTTGTCTTTATAAAACTGATTTTGTTGTCTTTATGAAAAAAATTTTTGGTGCCTTTATAAAACTGTTTTTGTTGTCTTTATGAAAAAAAATTTGTTGTCTTTATAAAACTATTTTTGTTGTCTTTATAAAACTATTTTTGTTGTCTTTATAAAACTGTTTTTGTTGTTTTTATATGTCTTTATAAAACTATTTTTGTTGTCTTTATAAAACTATTTTTGTTGTCTTTATAAAACTGCTTTTGTTGTCTTTATAAAACTGTGTTTGTTATCTATATAAGACTATTTTTGGTTTTTGTGTAGGCCTAATCGTTGTTGAACAGACTTTTTGAAAATTTTTCACCATTTCATCTCTTCTTCTACAATGATATGAATATGCAATGTAAAAATATCATAACAGACCCTAAAAAAAACATGTTGTTACTCAGAATTTCACACTATGACTATGAGATCTTCAGAAAACTGACCTATTTCAGCCTATGACCCTAATGTAGTTGGACATGAAGAACTTATTCCAATGTCTCTACATTTCGAGACAAGTTCAGAAAGTTTGTCTATAGAAGTGCTCTTGGGGATATTCATGATGAAAAGCTTTTGGGTTAAACACAGGTTACATCGTTTGGTTTTATTTGTATATACTTTAGATCTGCTATCAATGGATCAGGATATTTTGTAATTATACTTTTTCAGTCTAAGTTAGGAAATTTTTTTTTTGAGAGTTTAGTGCTATTTTTTATAGGGGCACATTGTAATTTCAGTCTAGATATTTCAGATATTCCCATTTAAAAAAATCAGAAATATCTTGTATCATGTTGAAACACCTACATAAAATGGACTCAGACCACTACAACTTTTTATACTAATGATTGTATACGAATTTAGTTCGTGCTATTTTTACGAATTTAGTTCGTGCTATTTTTAGAAATCCTCTTTCTGCCTCCCTTTTTGGGTTTTTGCAAACCCATTTTTGAGTTATATTTGGTCTAGATTTGGAATTTGATATCTGAAATTGCCTTTTCTTTCAGATTTTTGTATTATAATGAGAGATTTATAGGTGGAGGAATAATTCTAAAAATAGTGATTTTGTGACTTTTGTGATTTTCATGGTCATGATATATTGAATGTGGTGTTTTAACATAGAAAAGATGGCAAATGAATTACCAAAGTTTTACAAGCCAATAAAAAGGGAGACAATCAAATCAAGACTATTGAAAATCAGGACAATTTGACTGGAAATCTGTCTCTTTCATCTTGACCATAATCTTCTATTAGGTTGTATACAGTCATTTCCGGTAGAGCTGTGGAATACACAAAACAATTTTATAGGATTCACATGCTTGTATATGGATACAAACGACAGACAACTTCAAGTAAATTTTTAGTTGAACATTACAAGATGAAAGTACTCAATTTCAGCTATATGTAACAATTTTTAGTCAGAAATACAGCTTTTTAGAAAGGCCACTGGTCACTTCCAAGTCTTTACTGATATCCAGATATTGAAGAAATAAGAAAAAGCCAACCATATTTAAGAAGTAAAACAACTTAGGATCCTGTCTCCCTGCTGGTCATTCCAGCATAGGTCGAGATAATACCCTCAGATTTTTCAACCCGGTTTCCCAGTTAGTGATGCAGGTAAGAGGGTCTGACATGGATAAATCGTCTTGTCGTTCAGATGGGACAATAAACCAAGGCCCAATGTGCTACATGCTATGCACATTAAAGATCCCTCAACAGTTGGAAATCGAAAAAGAGCAGGCTAATGCCGCTGTTTTGGCAAAATTTCCCTCATCGCACCCTGCATGGCGTTGCCCGTCTTCATTAGCCCATTTAGTCATTAAAAAGAAGTTAAACTTACATCCATCCTCCTCTGTTCTACTTTGAACAACAGTAGGTTTATCATTCTGGAATGGGAATCCTTTCTCTCGTCTCTGATTGGACTGCCAACAAGCTGGATGTTGACAATACACTCCACAAGATGTTTCATCAATCCGATCACTTTTCATACCAGCTGTACTAGTTCTGGAGGTCTTCATTTTCTTGTAAGAATTTATCTTTCAATATTCATGGATCTAAAATTGATTCATTTATACTAAAATGTAAAAATTTCCAAAAGCTAAAATGGCTCGATTTTTGGGGATTGTAGGTAAGCCTATCGAAGTAAAATCTTGCCCTCTAAATTTTTTTTTTAGTTTATATTTAAAATAAGCTTAAAGATGGGTTTCCTTATTTTTCAGTATCGAATTTTTGAAAAGTTGGTGTTGTATTCTTAATCATATCATTATGATCTTATTGCATATAATTAAGAGTTTTAATCAATCATAAATGTCCATGTAAGTACAGTCTGGATAAACAAAAAAGACTTGTTGACCTTTCTTGATTGGTCACTTATTGGAATTCTGCTGATAATTCTCTTCTAATTTAGCTAATTATGAATTAATTATGGACATGTGAGACAAACTGGAATTTTTGCAAGTCATTAGAACACCTTTAAGATTCATATAAGTATTAGCATTCTCATTTTGATAAAGTAAAATAAGGGAACCGATCTTTAAAGATCATAAATAAAATTTAACTAACAGTTTTTTTCAATTTTGTATACAAGGTCTAACACATCAAGTTACTAGATGTCAATCACTATGAAAGGTAATGACCCTGACCATATAACTTAACAGCCAATCAAATTGCTGACGGCCTTCAGGAAAATGGCGGAGAAGGTTTTCATAACTTTCATTCCTCATTGATTGATCTTAAAGTTATTTTTGGTTGTGAGCTTATTAGGATCGACACACCTCTTGATCGATTTGTCCAATATTCTACCGGAAACAAGAGATCACCATTTCTCATCCGGACGATCCATGGAGAATAACCATGGCCAAAAGTCTGGAATTCCAGAGCAATTTTAATGGACTGGAAGGTAATGGGTGTTAGTTGACTGCACTGTCAATGCTATGGAGTAGTAAATAAGCTCACAACTGAAAAATTGAGATTCAGTCATGGTTGTAGTCAGGGAGTAAATGTTGATATGTTGTTCTCTATGCATTAAGTGCAGATGATCATAAATCTTGTCTACACAGTGTAGACAACAAACCGATGGTGTTAAAGGCCTAGTAGACAGTGGCATACGTGTACGATTTTGACTAACTTTAAAGCAGACTGACAGTAAAAGAAAATCTTCCATTTCCCTTATCATGTATTTAATATTGATATAAATATGTCATGCATGCTCAAACTCTGTCTCAAAAAGTTCAAGTTTATTCCAGTAAGGCATTCTGTCTACCAATCCCTAGACTAGGCCCGAGGCCTATCTAAACCCAAGATTCCAACCCCTACACTGGTCAGTTTAAGTTAAGATTGCTACAAACAAGCGTATTGTCATTGATTTTTTTTTCTATCAATATTCTACCTTTTTATGAGTATTTATAAGCTCCATCAAAACGAATTCTTTTTTTGAAGATTCTTGGATTTCAGTGATTTTCGGAGGCTATTTATTTATCATTTTTGCCAATTATTCGCAAAATCAAAGATTTTAGTCAGCCATTTTGAAACAACTTCATGACAACGCTGTCCCGCACTGAAAAATGAAAAAAATAAAGGCCAAATATAAAAGTGAAGGATTTTGTTACAAATAATGATAAGGTAACTATAAATTTGTCTCTCTATGATAATTTGTGCTGTTAATAATTTTTGTATCAAGAATAAACAAAAGTCAAAAATAAATATTCCACATAATTATTACTGCGAGCCTAGCCGGAAGTCGATTCATGATCGGTCAATAAAAAAAGTGTAGTGTAGAGGAATTTATGTCGCGGAATAGCTAACAGATTGAATCGTCAAAATGAATATGAAATCGAAATTGAATAAGTTTGCCGGTGATGCTGGGACTTTATTTAACAGAGCAGTACAGGTATGTCTTATTCTTAAGGTGCCATGTCCTTTAAGGTGTGAAAATTGGTTCCAAATTTTGGTTTCGAAAATCTGGACCCGCCCACTCAGTCAACCATAAGTCGATTTATTTGATCACCTCATTCAAAGGTTTTTGATCTTTCCTCTGCATTTTACAAATGCTATGAGTCATGACAAACTGTTCTAAAATGACTGCTGTTCATGTGACAATGTTTCTGGGTCAGACCTAGATAAGAGCTTTCTTTACTCTCAATTCACCAGTGAGAGATGGGATTTTATTAGTTTTGTCATTTCTTTAGATAATATCATAATGCAGGGCAGTGTTTAATTTAGATTGAAAAATTAGCAATGTAAGCCCCACCAAATTTGACCTTTGACTAATCAAATTAGATTTTGATCAGCATTTCAAATGAAATCAGTAGAAATTTAAACAGTTGCAGACTTCAGATTGATCTTGCCAATTATTATAGTTCTTTAAGGTTATAGAAACTGCCAATAGTTGACAATTAACAAGAAAAATATACGATTTGATTTGATTCATAGATCATCTTGATTTTGGCTAATCATTTGAAATATTGGGTCGCAAATGAGATTCTATAAAATAATTGAAATAATAGTCAGAGCTACGAATTTATAACTTTGATTATCGATTATATGTCATATGTAAAAGTTACATTTTCTCCACTATACCTGTAAACATGTAGTACTCTCTTCTACATAGTTTCCCTTCAGTGCATATGTACAGCTCAAGATAGTTTGTATTTACCAAAATTGTACAGGACAACATCTTTTGGAGATCCTAAGTGAATTCAGTCAAATGATTGTTAAAATGCCATACAGTAAATATTTCTGATGAACAGAAGGAAACTGAAATGACAGGAACTGAGATATCTGTGTAGATTGTGTAGTTAATGATCAGTCCTACTGGTGTCTTAGATTTTGCTTTTTGGGTCCACCTAGCCTATGTCCCATACGATTTGATAAATTTATTTTCCGACATCTTCAAGGACAATGTACTAGAAATTTCAATTTGATAAAAATCTATAAGCTTACAAATACCGTTACTTGGAGTAACATTAATCAACAAAAAATAATTTTTATGAATTACATGCTTAATTCTTTTTTCAAAAAAATTTGACATGAATTTTACTAATCTTTTGATTTGTCATAGAAATATATTCTTGATTTGATCAGTTATTATAGTTTATTGTGGTAGGTTATGTGCTGAAGGGAAATTTTGTAGAAGAGATAACTACTTGTTAACGGGTACAGTGGAGAAAATGTAACTTTAACATATAATCTATTATGAAATTTGATTAAAATGATAAATTCCTAGCAATGATAATCGCTTATTTGGATCATTTTATCCAGCCCTAATTCAGTACTTGCTTTAAACTGTGTCAACTGAAAAATTGGGTAAAGATGGCTGTTAAAAATCACTTTCCCAAACCAAGGCCATGGTCGTTAAAATCCATTTTTTAACCACAATATGATTAAAATTAACACTCATTTCTTATTGTAGTACACTGAAGAAAAATTAGGATCTGCTGAAAAAACAGAATTAGATGCACATTTTGAGAATTTACTGCAGAGAGCTGAAAAAACCAGAATATGGACAGAAAAGGTGCTAAATCAGACAGAAGCAGTTCTGCAACCCAATCCAAGTAAGCTCAAATTTACTTCTACTGAAGTTTTAATCATTGACCAACGTACTTTTCCATACTTTTGATTCTGTGTAGAGTTTGATAAGGTGACCTACACCCAGTTGTTTATAACTTATCAAATTTAAATTATGTATATCTTAAAAAGATGTGAAAGTCTTCAAAATTTCAAGTGAAGTTATCCATAAACACCATGAGCCATGAGCACAAAGGTTATCCTCCTATCTTGAAAAGTTTACCTCATTGCACACTGCATGACGGTGCAAAAAAATAATATGTTAAAATCAAATCAAACTTCCGTTTCTTTTTTTTTTTATTAGCTTTTATTTTTGATATAGCCACTTCAGTTAGGGTCTAATGACAGCCCTCTTAAACATTCGTCAAATTAACCTCTTGACCTAACTACGTAACGTCGGCTTTAACCAATCAAATTTCTGCCCTTTCCGGCACTGGCGTTTGTGACCCAATGTTTATCAGGTTAGGTAAGACGGTTGATTTGTAAAACGTTCAAGAGGGCTGTAGTTAGACCTCAACTGAAGTGGCTATATTAAAAATAAAAGCAAATAAAAAAAAAGAAACGAAAGTTTGATTTGATTTTAATTAGACAAGATGGCATTATGATGGTATTAATTTGTGTACTTGTGTATTATTTAGATCAGCGAATGGAAGATTTACTGTATGAAAAACTAGAAAAGAAGAAGAAAGACAGAGTTACTAATGCTGAACAGTTAGGATTATATATGGTAGATGCTGGTAATGATTATGGTCCAGGGACATCTTATGGTAAGCCTCTATATTTTTTACACCCACGTCATCTTTCTTTGTGGAAACTAGGGTTGGGACGATACAAGGCTTCTAGGCATGTTTCAAAATTAATTAGTTTAATGAATTATTGCTAAGTTTTAATGATTTATTGGATTAGAGGGATTCTGTTGTATAGTTATGACATCAGGTAAGTCTACTGATGAACAAAGGCTCATTAAAAATGATGGTATAACACAAAGGGACAGGTGCACATTTTTTTTTTTTTTTTTAGCTAAGCGAGTTAGTAATAGTACAGGTAAATGTACTGGTACCATAAATGTACAAAAATTGCATAATTCCTTCAAAAATATCTCGAACTAGGAATTTCTTTTCCTTTTTCTACAGATAAATTTTCTATATATGGCAGTGTCTTTTTTACCCTCATATGTGGATAATTCTGGACACACATGGATTTGAAGGCTCAAATTTTGACGGTGAGCTGTGGACATAATTACTGATTGGCTTAGCTAAAAAAAAAATCAAATTTCTGAGACTATGATATGTTGAGTATAAAAAATGGCACATCTGTCCCTTTAATGCGCTTAAGTTTACCACTTAATTAAATTAATGTGTAACCTGACGAAATAATAAGAAAAATGTTACATGAAAGGTTAATTAATCAAAAATGACCAACCATACTATATCTTTAATGACAACTAATGAAGGCTAATAAAGTCATTATTGATAATGTTGATGACTTTGATAATAGTTTGAATCATTTAAAGATGGATTGCCTCTGGGCATTTTATTACAGTTTTAAGTGTGATTCATTAACTAATTAATAGTTAAAGATGAATTGCCCTCAGATATTTTTTTAATTGAAATCCTGTAATTTTCTTACAATTTGATTTGCTTTAATCATCAACTGCTAATATATCTATTAACCCATCTTAAAGATTAAAGGTTCCCTTATTTTCAAAAAATGCTAATACTTATATGAATGGAAAGTACAAGTGTTCTAATGACTTGGAAAAATACCAGTTTGTCTCACATGTCCATAATTAATTAATAATTAGCTAAATTAGAAGAATTACCAGCAGAATTTCAACGAGTGACCGATCACGAAATGTCAATAGGTCTTTTTTTGTTTATCCAGATGGTACATACATGGACTTTTATGATAGGTTAAGACTCTTAATCACATGCACTAAGAACATAATGATATGATTAAGCATACATGATAATTAATTAGAAACACTGATTAATCGAATAGTTTGCTTAATTTGACACTAAAAAATAAGGAAACCCATCTTTAAGGCTCATATAATTTTTGACTATTGAAAATTGGAATGGTGCAAGTTTATGCTTACCCAGAAAACAAGTTTTGAAAACCTCTTTACAATCTCTTTAAGACAGAGTTCTTATGAAACCTGCGAAAGTAAGAGTCATTTTATTTTAAAACAAATCATACACAACTGTCAAAAGAGATGTAAAAGCAGAGTTCTAGATGAAATCTCATAACTTTTATAATGTCTTATGGTTTCTTGAAGCTTCCTAAGTATCAGTCACGGTTTTCCCTAATGTGGTCACAATATATGGTGAATAGATACATTGCAATAAGGCATGTTATAATGTGCAATATGCAGGGTTAAACAGGGTTTTAAAAAATTTGATTACAATTTACCACACCTTATTGCAGTTTTGGCTAATTAAGTTAAATTTTGATTTGCATTTAACAGAAATTCGTGTTACCACTTTTCATTATGAAATACTTCCTCACTTAAGATTGATGATATACTTCCTCATGTGAAAACTTCATTAGCTGATACCAATGTTACTCCAATAAATTGTTTCGATTTCGTGTTTGTCAGTACTTGGTTGATTTATGTTTTTCATAAATGTATGATGTCATAGTTGCCAATGCCCTGCACTAGTTTTCCCCCTTAAAAATCATTCATTGGATTGTACACCCAATAAATTCAGGTAATCAGAGCCCCAGACTTACCGACTGTAAACATTATCGCTTATTGTTCACAGACTTCTGTCGAGGGATCTGATTGGCTGTATTTACTAAGGTACAATCCAACCAAAAGTTGCATAATTTGCAATCTTCAATGAAACAAGAAAGCTTGCTATTATTGCAGGAAACAGACAATTGTACTCTTTTCGAAACACCTTATGGAACTTCTCTTTAGAGTCTGCTACTGTACCAGGTCCACATTTACTTACCATTTTGCCATTCTTTGGATGAGATTTATGATTGATAGAATTGTCTTGCTTGTACATTTTGCATTGCTATAGCAGTAGGGCTGCAACGATTCACCGATATATCGTGATTCTTTCCTTCTTATGGATGCATTGTGTTAGATGAAAATAATGGCGATGTATTGCCTGATTAATTCTTAGCCCCGTTAAATAACAAATGACAAGCATCCTTGTGTGTATAAGAAATTGTGTCATGTTTTCCCTAAGTATTATTTTCACAACTTTAAAAAATTGAGATTTTTTTCACAATACTTCTAAATGTTCTCATGAAAGTGCTTAATAGTGTTAGTAATTTTACATATTTCTACTAGATGTTTTATCTTTCCTTCTCTAATAAATAAATCCCTTAGATATTGCAATGAATCGTATATATAGTGTATCGAATCAGAACTTCAAGATGGTTGCAGCCCTATATAGCAGTCAAGGTATAAGACACAGTTGGTAATAGGTTGATATTGTGAAGATGAGCCAGACCTATAGAGTGGTGTTTGTTGAGAGTTTATGTTAGTTGGAAGTATAAATTGATTAGAAGAATGACAGGAAGATCGTGGGAGTTAGAAGTTTATTGATTAAATTCCACCATTCCCTGAGACTCCACATCAACTACTGGCAGCCTTCTCAATACTTAATATTGTTAGTTTATATTCTAACCATTGAACGTGATACCACATAAACTCATTAAAGGATTTAAGGCTTGCAATTGGTTTTAACAAACTTGATTTTGCCATTTTTGGATATTTTCATGGTATTTTGATAATTTGCTCACCGTTGAGAACTATTCTCAATTATTAATTGTTATAACGTGATACCACAAAGGATATTAGCCTTGCAATGGCTTTAACATAGCTGATTTCTGATTTTTTTGCCATATTTGTTGTTATTTTTGTCGCATTTTGACAATTCGCTGATTAGTCAAGAGCCTTTCTGAATTCTTAATAAGGGAGTGTCATAGTTAGTAAAATTATTGAAATAATCGATTATCGTCACTAGGAATTTATAAATTTATAAATCTTACAATTTCTCCCCTGTACCCGTTAACAAGTAGTAATCTCATCCACATTGGTTTCCTTCAGCACATAACCTACCCACAATAAACTATAATAACTGATCAAAACAAGAATACAAAAATTACCCAAAATTCACAGGGTTTCTCAATTGAATTATTTTGATTATTAATCGATTATTGATCGGTAGTCTACCATTGATAATTGATCTCAATTTGGTAATCGATACCCAGACCTAGTACCGGGTAATCATATTATATCTGTACACAAATAATTGCAGTAGCGACCAGCAAAAGTACTTAGAGGCCATCTTTCGCCATTTTCGGGGGTTGAGTTGGGACTTGAATATATGTAAATAGTCTTCAGAAATATAAGAACTGCAAAAAATCGCATAAATCCTTCAAAATACCTCAAACTAGGAATTTCACTTTCTATTTCTATAGGTGTCTTTTCTATAAGCTTATATGGCAGAGTTTCAAGAAAAGACGAGTTATAAACTTTCATTCGCACATAATTCTGGACAAACATAGATTTGAAGACTCAAACTTGGTTAAAAAATTCCCATATCTGAGACTAAGATACGATTGGTCAAATGGGTGGGGAATCTGTCCCTTTAACAATTTTTTTGTCACTGCATATTTAATGCTCAGAAATATTCAAACAGTTGTTACTCAGAGTTTCAGGCCGTGTGATTCTCAGACATCTGATCTATTTCAGTCTGTGACGTTACTAAGGTGTGACAAGTTGTACTTGCTTTTATGTCTGGACCTCGAGACAAGTTTGATTGCACACCATTTAACTGTGAAAATGTTTTAATTTCACATTTGATTTATTGCAGCAGCTTTTTCAGTTATCAGACCAAATAGTATTAATTAAGTACAAAAATGTTTCCATTTCAAGATCACCTTGATGCACCTTGTAATTGAGTTTGTCAACTCAGCAATGTTGCTTTCAGAGAGTGGTCTACTGTTCTTTGTAGTGTGTTAGACACTTGCTTACTAACCTGAAGGTCCAGGGTTCAATCTTGGCATAGGTTGAAATAATACCTTCAGATTTTTCAACCTGATTTCCCTGTCAGTGATGCAGGTAAGAGAGGCTGACATGGATAACACGTCTAGTCGTTCGAATTGGACAATATACCGAGGCCCAGTGTGCTACATGCTGTGCATGTTAAAGATCCCTCGACAGTTAGAAATTGAAAAAGAGCAGGTTAATGCCACTGTCCTGGCAAAATTTCTCTCATTGCACCCTGCATGGCGTTGCCCGTCTTCATTAGCCCACATGGTGCAGAAAAGTAGGGCGTAAAACTCCATTCATTTCATTTTTTATTTTTACTGTTCTTTCTAGACAAATTTCGTTCATTGTACACTGAATTCCATTTCCATTTGCCCAATCAGGTGGAGAAAAGAAGACATTAAACTCCATTTCAATTTCACTTCCTTAGTTTTGAGATCAAATAGTACTTAGAAATTTTACTCTATATTAGGAAACTAGAGTTCAATAATAAAATGAAGTAATGGGTACTATTTTCGGTGACTAAGATCTATGTTGGAGTCGACAAGATTTCTATAACCAGCTGTTTAAAGCCTTTGACTAATCAATAGATCGATCCAGTCTCTTTCCCTCTAGTGTAAACAACAGGTTTTCAAGATTGATACTTGATATTGATTATCCAGTCTTTTTTCTCTGTAGTTTGCTCCACAGACACTGTTTGATTCCTTGGATTTCAATCTTCATTCTTTGTACTGAGTGACTTGGTTTCCTCTTCTCAGTGTTGGTAAATGAAAGAGCCAAAGTGGTAAAAGATCTGTTTTCCAAGTGTTCACTTATGTCCTTGAAGACAGGATTGAACCTCATGAGTCCTTGAAAACTGGCATGTGGCCTTGAGCATTCCTGAAAACTGACCGTAAAGTCCTAGTTTATGTCGTCTTATATAGAGATTCTATTCTTCTGTCATGGCGCCTGGTTAGTCCAAGTGATGAATAAAGTTTGAAACTTTAAATTTTATGTCCATTCTAAGAGATGGTATCCTAAGAGTTATGTCAGACAGACATATGACAAAAGTCTTCTTGGAAAGGCTTTTCCCAGACATAAAGGATATTAAATTGAATATTAACAACTCCAGAACTATGAGGAAGGTCTCTTTAAATTTGTAAAGTCTAGATTATCAAGTCCTCCAATAGTTGGACAATATCACGTATAGAGTGTGACTCAGTGTAACAGCTGACATACTTGAAATGACTAATGATCTAGGAGAAATAGTTTAATGCATTGAGTAATTGACAAAATTGCATAAAATCTCTTAACTACAGAGCTCGTTTAACTAATCTAGCTGGAGTTAATTACACTATTACTGAATGTTGTTAATTAAATGCATGAGAGAAGATTGCTAAGACACGTAAAGAAAAAACACTAGCTATTGTATGGTTTAGTTTTTCTTTTGTTGGTTGGTTAAACATTTATTTGTGCATTCAGGGTATGAAAAAAGCCAAGTGAGAAAAAAAGAGATTTCTTTTAAAGGCATAAAACCCCTTAGGATGACAAAAAAGTTGAAATGCCTAAAGGGACAGGTGCGCCATTTTGGGGGTTGATTTGAGTCTGGAATTAAGTCATCAAGAGTATTCGAAATGTTTGAAAATTGCATAATTCTTTCAAAAATATCTCAAACTAGAAATTTCTTTTCCTATTTCTATAGATGTCTTTTCTATATATGGCAGGGTCCCAAGATAAGATGACGCGTCTTTTTAACTTTCAAACACCGATAATATTAGTGATTGGCTGAGCTTAAAAATCCTGTTTCTGAGATTTAAGTATCATTGGTCAAAAACCTGTCCCTTTTAAATTGGCCATCAGTGGACTTAATGATACAACTATACAGCAGAATCCTCTATAATCCTGTAAATTATACAGATTATTTTTAGACTCTGTGTATCAGGGCACACTGGTAGCATCTACTTGCACGATTCCAATTTTCAGAGGTCTTTAAATCATGTAATCATTGCCATGCCACTAGAAATAAGCGTTTTTATGATGTTACTGTTGGACAAGCTGCTAATAATATCTTCATAATAGCTGGTACATCACTTGTTTTTAGTGGAATTGCTGGAATTAAAGGCGCCTTGGTTCAAAGTGATGCTATCAGTGTCTAATAAATTGAAAGAACCATTTATGTGGCTTAAACACTGAAAGACCTCAATATTCACAGCTCATTTTTGATACACTGAAACACAAATTACGTCATCCGTCGATAAGATGGCGATGTCATTTGAACGAAAAGCCAATTTGACTTCATTAAACACTTCCTTAACACCGAGAACATCAGGAATAATTCCCTAACATCTATACTAAGCGTTTGGTGACTGCTTACAAAAGGAATAAAAATCTGAGTTATTGTGACCTAGGCCAGTGCTTCTGTAATAGAGTATCTCTTATAAAACCTTATACCGAGAAAATTGGCTTTAAAGTGCCCTTTAGAAATGTATGAGGTAAAATTCATGTAAAAATATCATTAAGTATCTTGATCAATTCAAAATTTAATTATGTAAAATATGATTAGTTTTGAGTCAGTGGGATTGGAGAAGGAGCTTTAAAGATGTCAAGGTGGCGATTGTATGCATTGACACGACCTTTGTACCTTTTCAAGGTTTGCATTATGAGCCTCATTCTGGATTCAAAATGGCCGACGCATGAATAAGGTCTATTTGAAAAGACAATCTTTTGGATTATTCTCCAATCCTTTTTTGGTTGATCCATCCATTAAAAGTTTATTACATCACATCATTTGCTTGGTTACCTCAAACAAATTGTGGCTGTGGGTTTATGTCTCGACCGGCATGTGAAATTCTGATGACATCATCACTCGTAATTCCAGTCAATCCAGCTGTAAATGGGTACGGGTAATCCAGGAAAGATCAAGAGGTTTGGTTAAGGGCCAGCCGGTAGAAAGGATCCTTAACTGTGAAGTTTTTATCCTTGTAAAATATAGCTGTTTCTGTCTTTTTTACAACAGAACTTACTGTTTGTAGGGTAGAAAGAGTGATCAAATTTCTTAATTGATTTACCCAATGAGGTACTGGTAGCCTACATAATGTTGCTAGCAAAACTCATTTTTATTTCATTTGTATTTTCTAGGTAATGCCTTGATAAAATGTGGCCAAGCAGAAATAAAAGTGGGTACTGCAGAAAGAGAATTCGTAGCCCAATCAGTTAATAACTATCTTCAACCATTACGAAATTTCCTGGAAGGAGACATGAAAACCATCATGGTGAGTTATTGCCCTTGTTTTTATCCCAAGATTAATATCTCAGACATTTAAGCTTATAAATTTTATCACTTGAGCTGTTTCTGAGAAAAGATTTTTTTTATATTTAAAGTTTTTTTAAAAGATTAATTTTAATTTTACACTGTTTGAAGCTACAATTTGAAGCTCCATCAAGGTGGTTTGAGCTTAAGATAACTTTAAGCTCCAGCATGACAATTTTTATCCCGAATCAGTTTTTAGCTCCAGTAGTTTAATTTGATAAACCTGACAGATTGTTTTAAGTTTCAGAGGCTTCAGTAGCTTCTGAAGTCTAAAAACTTTTTAAGCTCCTACTCGTATCAATTATGAGCTTAAAAACATTGTCGGATTTGAAGAGTCCAAATTATAGTCACTGAACCATCCTGGGTCATCTGAATTTCAGAAAGAGAAGAAGCTATTGGAGGTTAAAAGATTAGATTTGGATGCAGCTAAAAGTCGATTAAGGAAAGCCAAATCACCAGGTGCTCAGCAACAGGTAATGTATAATTTTAATACTCTTGGTGTTCAGATCTTTCCTAGGTGTGCTTTAATTTTCAGGTTTTGGTATACAATATTTTTCAGCATTTTTTATGTAATTAGGCAAATAAATCCGTAAACAGCAATGATTCTAGGCTTAATGCGAAATCTACATTACAAACCATGTAGGTTGTTCTCAGGTTCAACAAAATCTACACTCTACACACCCAAAATACTCTCTACTTGAGTGCAACATAATTTACACACAAAGCAATCTACACAGGTACAACATAATTTACACACAATACAATCTACACAGGACCAACATAATCTACACACATAATCTACACAGGACCAACATAATCTATGCACAATACAAGCTACACAGGACCAAAATAATCTAAACACAATATAACCTACACAGGACCAACATGATCTGCACACAATATAATCTACACAGGTACAACACAATCTACACACAATACAATCTACGCAGGACTAACAAATTCTACACACAATATAATCTACACAGGACCAACACAATCTACACACAATACAATTTGCACAGGTACAACATAATCTACACACAATACAATCTACACAGGTACTACATAATCTACACACAATACAATCTACTCAGGACCAAATAATCTATGTACAATATAATCTACACAACTCTACAATTTACACGGATACAAGACATAGTGCAATCTACACAGGTACTGGTACAACATAATCTACACCACACAATCTACACAGGTACAACATAATCTACACACAATACGATCTATACAGGTATAACATAATATACACACATAATATACAACCAATACAATCATTATCTACATGTAAGCTTATACACTGTAATCTACACACTGTAATCAACACACAACACAATTTATATAGGTACAACATAATCTACACACAACACAATTTATATGGGTACGACATAATCTACACACAACACAATTTATATGGATACAACATAATCTACACAATACAATCTACAGACAATACAATCTTAACAGTTACAACATAGTCTATGCACAATACAAGCTACATAGGTACAACAAAATCTACACACAACACAATTTATATGGGTACAACATAATCTACACACAACACAATTTATATGGATACAACATAATCTACACAATACAATCTACAGACAATACAATCTTAACAGTTACATCATAATCTATGCCCAAACGCAATTTATATGGGTACAACATAATCTACACACAACACAATTTATATGGGTAAAAAATAATGTACACACATATCAGAAATATGACATTATAGAAATGCCAATGAACACATAATGTGTTTTGTCCACTATTCTATAACTAGTTAGAATTAAACTGTTATGTGGGTGAGCTCCTTTAATAACACAAAATTGTAGATTCATTAGTTGCTCTAAAAGAATACCACAGTCCTTTGCTGAACTGGTCATATGCAATCAAGTAAACAAAGGCTTTATTTGTTTATTGGCACAATATTTATCTGATTGTCTTATCAGAGATTTCCCATTGCCTATTCAGAGTGTATTACAATTCTGTTAATTACATTGTACTGTAACCATAGTGATCTGTATACAACCATTGATGTGTTATATAACAGTCACTGTTGGTTGCTATACTTTTCTCTTCATTAGCCAAATCATTGTTATAGAGTATAGTTGTTGGTAGAAAAAGCCTGTTTTTAAATAGTTAGCCACTAATTGAAATTAGCTTGCAACATTTTGTTGAGTTTTTGAATTGTATGTGAACTTATATGTACTAATTTGTACAAATTGAATAACCAGTCTATTTATATTCAAATATCTCCAAGATTGTCTCTTAAGGAGTACAAAAATTCAAATATAAACTTATAGTGTTAAACCTTTAAAACATTACTAGTTATTATAGTCTTATACAATCAAATATGTACCACATTGTACAAATCAAATACAAACTTAAAGTGTTAAGCCCTAAAACATTACAACTTCTACTTACTCAGTTTTATACTAATCAAATACATACCAAGTTGTACAAATTGAATACAAACTTAAAGTGTTAAGCCATTCAACATTAAACTTTTCTCGTTATACAAATCAAATACAAACTTGATGAATTAAGACTATAATATACAAAAAAGTTGTAAAAATCAAATACAAACATAAAGTGCTAAGCCCTAAACCATTTTAACTTCTACTTTCTTTCCCTGCCATATTCAAAATTTTATCCTATCTACAAATCCTTTTACAAGTCCCGATTTTTTACACACTAAATTATAATTTTAAAAAAATACTTGATTCTCACCTTAAAGACAATTTTCTGCCAGTTTTGCTATCAAAAATAAAACTGGTTGCTAAGAAAATTAGAAGAATTGAATTTAGAGGGGATGTTTGTGTGCCTTTGTATGTGTATATAAGTAACACTTATATTTTCTATTTGCACCAGATTCATGTCCTACTGCTGATGTATGTGAAGCCGATATGATGGGTGTGGTGCCAAGCAGGGTATGCTTACTCTTCTAGACACCTGATGCCACTTTTCATTATGAAATACTTTCTCACTTATGATTGATATACTTCCTCATGTCAAAAGTTCATTAGCTGCTACCAATGTTGTTTGGATTTCGGGTTTCGTTTTGCAGTTCTGATCATTAGTATTTGGTTTATTTAATCCAACAATTCAAGAAAAATTTGACCAGATTAGGACATCATGGATGGCATGCAAGCCTAAAATTATGTCATCAGCTGGTCAGGTTTTTTCGAGAAATACAGAAACCACGGGAACCACAAACAGCAAAAGGGAAATCAGAATGGTGCTAATAGAAGCTATAAGTGTTCCACATAAACATCATCTTCGCAATGGTCAAGATAGTATGTCTTCATCTTATACCTTGACTGCAAAGGCCCACTTTCTTGTTTCACAGAAGTTTGAGAATACAGAAATTTGATTGGCTAAGCCAATCTGGGCCCTCGCCAGAAAGACTGTAAAAAATAATTATGCATGAAATCGAGGCCTCTGATTGCCTTGGCTGTATTCACTGGCATACAATACAATTAAATGTTGAAAGTTATGAAACAAGAATAGTGGCCATTGCAGTCAAGGTATAAGATGAAAAATTCAATACCTTGACCATTGTGAAGATACATATAATGCCAAGAAAATATTTTTGAAGAATCTCTCTGTGCTTATGTCAATGTGGCCTATGTGTGTGTTAGCTTGTCTGGCTTCTTGCTTTGCTAGCTTTTTTGAAAGTTTTTCTTATTTGATAGCCATTCTTCTGAAAACCAGTCTGGTGGAATTTTAATCTCACTAAAGGGATTTATGAATTTTATATTTTTCTTGTCCAAATTCTACGCCAGTGATCTAAGTTTGGACCTTCCAAAATTAAGCATTGCTTCGAGAATCAAGTATTTTTTGTCATTGGTCATCTTTAGTTTAAAATCCTCCTGAAAATACCAATTCTATCTCAATGATTACTTGTAGCACGCAACAGGATATTTGGGAGGTTGTTTTCCCCCAGTCTTACCAGCTGAAACATGGGAAGAACGCCAGGTAATGTCACCTTACCAGCTGGCAAACATGCAACATCCAAATTACTTAATCCATGCCCTTGAGCCTATATTGAATGAATCTTCAGTATCAGCAACAGAAGCTCAGTCTATAGCGATTGAATCTTTAGTATAAGCAACTGAAGCTAAAGTCAAAGCTCTGAGCTAAAACAGAGCTGAAATGTGTCCATCTTGATCCATTCAAGGCCGTATGAGTTAGTCAACATCTTGCCTTTGATACACATACATCATATCTATATTACCAAGTTTGATTGGTTGATCTATTTCTTTTTCAACCAATGAAATTTTGAGATTCCCAATTTTGAAATTTTTCTTGCACTCCATAAGAAACATAAGATTGGCTTATTTAAGAGTGGTGTAGCTAGGATCAAAGGATATGGAAGATCGTGGTGCTGTACCAAGATGGAAATAGACATTGACCTTCACATATGGCCAAGATGGATTAATATGGCATGTCTTGAGCTTTGTGGCGGTTTCAAAGCAGAAAAGATTCAGAGTGCAATTTCTGCGGCATGTTAATAAAATGATGCAGGAAAAAGTGCTGTGCACTCTATAATCATGAAAGCTGATGAACCTATGCTATACATAAATACCATGAGAGCTTTGTATAAGCTTATTTGATACAAAAAATACATACGATAAAATTATATTGTTACATGTAATAAATAAATTTGTTTGAATGGTAAATGGCAAATATTAAGACATACTAGCTTACTATGTAACAAACGAAAAAAGAGCAATATTTTAGTGTAGATGAAAAAAATGGATTAAATTAATTCATATTCATTGCCCTCATATGCCCTTGTCTCCTTTCCTTTTATCTTCCATATTTGACCTTTAACCTGTATTGGGGCCTTATTCACAAAAACTTAACTTCATCTGATTGGTCAATCTCTAAAATTGGTTTTGAATTTAGTTTTATTAACCAATCACATTACAGTATTTCATCTGTATTTTTTGGGGCTTGGTTATATATAACATGCCAGCCCTAAATTCAGCGAAACCCTGATATCTCGCCCAACTGGGCTGGCCCACCACATATAACCAGGCCCTTAGTTAAGTTTTTGAGAATGAGGACCCCCAGTGTATATATATTTTGGTAACTGGTATAATTATTAGCTGTATTTGATATACATGTATGATATATTAATGATATTGTTATATTTTATCAGTATATTTTTCAATGGGGTCTGTTTTCTTTATTCTTGCTGCTCAGACTGATATTCCTCATGACTTGTACTATATGGAGGTCGGTCTTTACCACTCAATATTTCTAGCTTTTAATGTTGTCTGTAGAATCTAGGCATTCACTTTTTGATAAATTTGACCTGCACCACCCTGCTCATTTTTTTAATTGCTATATATATATATATATAGTATATGACAAAGAAATTAATTGGAAGAGGTGTTTTGTTTCAAGAGTAATGTTGCAAACACATTACCACATGTTTTGGTGTATAATTTAGGCATTCACTTTTTATGATAAATTTGACCTGCACCGCCCTGCTCATTTTTTTAATTGCTATATATATATTATATAGTATATGACAAAGAAATATATTGGAAGATCTTTTTTGTTTTAACAGTAATGTTGCAAACACATTACCACATGTTATGGTATGAGCACACAAACAGTCTTGGTTGCCGATTTTTGTTGCTGACATCAAATATTGAGTAAAATCTCATGTGTGTCCGTGCTTCCAGGACAAGATTATTGCGTTTTCGACAGGATTTATAATATCAAATCAGTTGCCGATTGTTTTATCATCTGCAAGATCCAGACGTGATTATCGACTTGGTGGAAACTCATAAAAAGACTCTAGTTTACGAACAAAATGGCCAACCAAGACTGTTTGTGTACGCGTACCATTACAAGTTTATACTCATTTTTGAGTTAAATTATTTTGTGCACAGCAGACATTGAAGAGCTCAATATTAAGCTTTATTTGTCTTGATCTTATTAAAATAAGACTATATAAGTTACTTTCTCTTGAATTTCTGATAGTTTTGTCTACATAATAATCTAACAAAATTTTTACTGCAGTCTTGTTCTAGTGACTTAAATCTTAAATGATCAAAGCGTTTCTTGCAGGACCTGTTTCATGATATCAAGAATAATTTTTCTACTTGCATTTGTTTGGTTAAAAATAACATGGTTAGAACAAGACTGTGGTACAAAACTTGTTAGATTTCAATGAAGAAAAAAATATCAGGAAAAAAAGAAAGAAATTGTATTCTGGTTTTAATAAGATTGTATTTGTCTAGGTGAATGCCTTTGTCTTGTTATGTGTGAACTAGTTTTGTTGTGAACTAGTGTTTAGTCTGGTTGTGAACTAGTGTTTAGTCTGGTTGTGAA
This sequence comes from Lottia gigantea, assembly GCF_000327385.1. Taxonomy (NCBI): domain Eukaryota; kingdom Metazoa; phylum Mollusca; class Gastropoda; family Lottiidae; genus Lottia; species Lottia gigantea. Next base: position 286,299 of record NW_008710315.1, on the reverse strand, counting down.
CTAGTATTTGAACAAGTTTTTAGTCTAGTTGTGAACTAGTGTTTAGTGTAGTTGTGAACTAGTCCTTAGCCTTGTAGTGAATTAGTCCTTAGTCTTGTTGTGAACTAGTTCTTAGACTTGTAGTGAATTAGTCCTTAGTCTTGTTGTGAACTAGTCCTTAGTTTTGTTGTGAACTAGTGTTTAGTCTTGTTGTTTTCATACATTTAATTTCATCATGACCACTGTTAAAGTATTTCAGCCAAAACGCCAAAAAATTTAGAGAGGCATTTAAAGGGATTGTGAAAAGGTTTTTGCTAAACTTTTATAGGTAAAGGTGACACTGACACCTACTTGTACTCTTCCATTTTGCGCTCAGATATCTGCTGGTCTTTCAATTCCACTAAAATTAAGTGTGTTGTTATTACAAATTACAATGATGATGCCAATAGAAGCCAACAATGGCTGCAATACACATAAAAAAAGCTGGAGAATCATAACTGGCTATTACTATTTAGTCTCATCAATCCTGATCTAAAACAAATTAAGCAGCATTGGCACAGTTGTTTGACATCGGGACAAAAATTGACCATGTTCCTTGACAATGTCAACTTTATCATGACCAGCTGAACATTTATTCACAACATCCCTAATCTGAAATAATTTTTCTCAATATTACTCACTGATTAAAGAAATGAAACATTGGCAAAATTGTCTCTGGTATATAGACATTTAAACTAAATCCTGGTGAGCTGACCTCAAAAATATCTGAAATAAATTGTTTCAATATGATTCACTGTCTTTTAAGTTAAGCGCCGGCTTTGACAAATTTAAGCTAGTCATGACTGGCTAACCATGTAGTCTCATCAGCATCTCTGATCTGACACCATTGTCTGAATATAAATCAATGTCTTGAGAAATTAATAAAAGTTGGCACAACCTGGACAAAAATTGATAATATGCACCCAATCCTGACTGGCTCAGCATTAAGACTCATCAGCATCCCTGATCTGACACAATTGTCTCTTTCTGACTCACTGTTCCTTGATTTACACATTGATAAAAATTGACAATGTGCTGTAACAATGTCAACCTCATCATGACTGGCCAAACATTTAACAAAAATTGACTATGATATATTATGTGATATCAATGTGCTTTGACAAATTTTAGTTATTCATGACTGGCTCACCATTTTGCCTCATCAGCATCCCTGATCTGACACAATGGTCTCAATATGAATCATTGTCTTGAGAAATTAAGCGTTGGCACGATTGTCTGGCATCTTGACAAAAATTGACAATGATATATTACTTGACATCAATGATTGCGTAGGTAAGAATCAGAAAGTTAGTCTAACTCTACAGGGATCGTATTATGTTTGACATTTACAATAGATTGCTAGATGATATTAGGCTTTTCTTTATCTATCAAATATTCATGTTCTGATGGAAATTTTTGCTTATTTGGCTGAATTTTCCTTAGACTGAATTTGGAAAGGACAATATCACTTTGGTCAGTAACGGACCTAATTCTGATCCATTTAAAATAAAGATTCTAATTATTAAATTATTACTAATTACAGCTAGTCCTTTTCAAATAACAATTTGATATTTGGTTTGTCTACAATTACCTAAAGAAGGTTCATGCTTTCTATGTCAAAAAATAAATGAAAAAATCTTTACTCAGCGCAATGTCCGATTATTTGCTTTCTAAGCCATAAAAACTTAAATTTAAGCTGTCTGTATCAGTTATAAGTATGAAGTTTAGATTTTTGGTTTGTCTACAATGTGAATAAAGACACAAAAGGACAAAATGATGACAGTCTATGATGACAATTCTTTCCAGACAGTAATTCTAACAGCTAAATTTGGCGTGAATTTGATGGATTCTAATAGGAGCTAGTTAAGATGTCAAGGTAGCAATTTTGCCTTTTTTTAGACTTGCAAACGCACTACAAGTACTATAACTATGCCAGCAGACGACAAATTCATGTGTTCTACTTCACTGGCGCGCCACCTAGTGTCTGAATTGCACTCAAGTCAAATATAAGAAATATTATAGATAAAAAGCAAGTTATAAGGGTCCTATGATTAATTTCTATAAAGCTTGGTGGTTGAAAAGTACAAAAAAATCAATAAATCAATTACAGTTATATAGCCACTTGATTCAGTACTTATAGGTCATTAACTGTCTAGATGATATCTGTTTGGAATCAAATGGAATCAAATGTAGATATATTAAGTTAGATAAACCTTTCATAGGATCCATGTGCTAAGCCTGGTTCATATTTTTTTTTTTATCTATATCTGAACATTGCCAATCTTTTATGCAACTAAATTGTTAAAATCTATCTTAACTTTTCCAATAAATTGTTCAAATCTATCTGAATATTGCCAATAAATTGTTCAAATCTATCTGAACATTTCTTATAAATTGTTCAAATCTGTCTGAACATTTCCAAATAATTGTTGAAATCTATCTTAACTTTTCCAATAAATTGTTCAAATCTATCTGAATATTGCCAATAAATTGTTCAAATCTATCTGAACATTTCTTATAAATTGTTCAAATCTGTCTGAACATTTCCAAATAATTGTTGAAATCTATCTGAACATTTCTTATAAATTGTTCAAATCTATCTGAACATTTCTTATAAATTGTTCAAATCTGTCTGAACATTTCCAAATAATTGTTGAAATCTATCTGAACATTTCTTATAAATTGTTCAAATCTATCTGAATATTGCCAATAAATTGTTCAAATTTATCTGAACATTTCTTATAAATTGTTCAAATCTATCTGGACATTTCCAATAATTGTTCAAATCTATCTGAACATTTCCAATAAATTGTTAAAATCTATCTCAACATTTCCAATAAATTGTTAAAATCTATCTGAAAATTGCCAATAAATTGTTCAAATATATCTGAACATTTCTTATGAATTATAAAATATATCTGTACACTGTCAAATCTTTAAAATATATCTGAACAGTGTCAAATCTTTAAAATATATCTGAACAGTATCAGATCTTTAAAATGTATCTGAACAGTGTCAAATCTTTAAAATATATCTGAACAGTATCAGATCTTTAAAATGTATCTGAACAGTGTCAAATCTTTAAAATATATCTGAACAGTATCAAATCTTTAAAATATATCTGAACAGTGTCAAATCTTTAAAATATATCTGAACAGTATCAGATCTTTAAAATGTATCTGAACAGTGTCAAATCTTTAAAATATATCTGAACAGTATCAAATCTTTAAAATATATCTGAATATTTCCAAATTTACTAAATATATCTGACAATTTTCAATTCATCTCACATGGAAATTTGTAGCAACATTGGAATGGGTTTTGAATCTAATCAGTGCAAATAACTACTTGATGACACGAAGCTTATCAATATTGTATGTATTAATCCCTCGACACATGTCCTACCATATTGATTAGAGTTATAATAAGGTTTTATCTAATATATATTTCAGTAGATTTGATATTGATGTTGCATGTTTGTTGCTGGCTAGATCTCTTGTTCACTCTTTTCTATTATTTTAGATTCTATTTCTATATCTCTTTCATACTAATACTAATAGATTTACTTTATTAATGTTTGCTAAACATCATATACTAATAGTGTTTGTTTGATATTTATTAATAATGCTTTCTAAGCATGTAATAAACTAGGAAATTTATGATTTCTATCTCTTTCTATTCTGTCCACTTTATTAATGATTGCAAAACATCTTCTAGTGCTAATAATGTTTGATTAATATTTAGTCATAATGCTTATTAAGCATGGGATAAAACATTTTTCAGATCAAAACACTATTCATGATTTCTATTTGAATTTCTAATAGATTTGCTTTATCAATGTTTGCAAAACATCTTATCATACTACAAATGTTTGTTTAATGTCAAATCAAAACACAATTTATCATTTCTATATCTTCTATTCTGTTGTCTGTATTAATGCTTGCTTATTATCTTATAGCACTACTTGTTTGTTTAATAAAGTAATAATGCTTGCTAAGCATGGGATAAAACATTTTTCAAATCAAAACAGAATTCATGGTTTTTATTCTATCAAATGTTTCAATTTCTTTATCTCTTTCTTTCCAATAGGTTCTCTTTACTAATGTTTGCTAAACATCTTATAGTTCTACTAATGTTTGCTAAACATCCTATAGTTCTACTAATGTTTGTTTAATGCTTATAAAGCATATTATAAAACATGTCAAATCAAAACACAATTCATCATTTCTATACCTTCTATTCTGTTGTCTGTATTAATGTTTGAGGAACATCTTATGTTTCTATTAATGTTTGTTTGATAAAGTAATATTGCTTGCTAAGCATGGGATAAAACATTTTTCAAAACACATGATTTCTATTCTATCAATCTAAGTTTCTATTTCTTTATCTCTTTCTTTTCAAGGGGTTCTCTTTATTAATGTTTGCTAAACATCTTATAGTTCTACAAATGTTTGTTCAATGCTTGTTAAGCATGTTATTAAACATGTCTATTCATAATCTCTGTTCTCTTAATCTTAGTTTATATTTCTATCTCTCTTTCTTTCTAATATTCTCTTTATTAATGTTTGCTAAATGTTGTGCCTATTATCCAGTTGTAACCTAAACCTATTTTGTGATAATAAACTAACCCAAAACTGTATATATTCATGTTGAAAAGTGACACGGATGGCTGAAATTGAGCTCATTGAAAATAATTATTTTGACGACACTATCCCTTAAAAGTAAAGTAAAGCTTGGTATCATTATAAATGAATGATTTTCCAATGGTAAATTAATTATTGAACCACATTCTTAGATTTATTGCACTGTTTTACATGATATGGGATTTCCTTTTAAACATTTAACCATTTCAAAGAAGCCATGGTAGCAGTTTTTTTGCTTCATTCCAATTTAAATTAGACCAAACTTTCATTCTGATTTTTTTGTCAAGTTTTAATTTTAATTGAGCAGAAGGGCAATTAGTTGATTGGCTGGTCATATTATTAAACAGATGAATGTTCATGAGGGCTGCCTTTAGACCCTAACTGAAGTGGCTGTATTAGAATTAAAAGCTGAATAAAAAATATTAGAACAAAAGTTTGGTCTATTTTTTTTATTAGACAGCTTCATGATATGCATGTATCAATATATATGGTTTATGGCATTATAGAAGTTAATAGAAATAGAGTGAAATTTCTCAAATAAGATCTGCAAAGTATAACATCATAAGAATATACAATTTGTAGCACAGCCAAAAAGTTTTAAATTGATTGCATTCAGAAATTCAAAAAAGTTTACATTAAAAACAACTAAAGCCAAATAACTTTCATTATCTATGTTGATTCTCTATGTTGACATACTCAGTCACAGAATGGCATCAGGTGAATCTCAAAATTGGTGAAAATGGTATTTTTTATATATGCATGCATGTTATTAGTTGGTATTAGAACTTTAGTCTTAGTATTGTATCATATAAAACTAAATTTGTATCTTTACTGTTGTCAAAATTCTAAATATTGTTTATATGTGATATCCATAACTGGTTTTACAAAGTATTGCTAAATACATTGAAATGCCTAGTCTTTCAATCTGCTGGCATGATTTTGCTTAAGAATGTTTTAAAGTTTTTTTATAGGGTTTTCTTTGAAAATAACTTAATAATTAACATTTTCTTATTCCTTTTGTGCTGCTAGGATGATGCTGTAGCAAAGGTTAGTATCTAGCTACCTGTTCTGTTTATTAATCCTCCATTGGTATTTGCATATTTTGCTTGGAAAATTTATGATAGACATATTTGTTGAAATGTTATTTTTGGGGGTTTTTTTTTAATATTATTTTTTTTTTTTTCATTATCATTTTATTATTTTTTTTTCATTATTATTATTTTATTTATTTTTTTATTATTCATTATTATCTTATTTTTTATAACTTATTATTATTTGTAATTTAATTATAATTTATTTTATATTTGTTATTATTGTTATTTTTTGTATCATTATTATTATTTTATTTTAATTAATAGTTTATTATTATTTTATTTTAATTAGTTTTTTGTTTATTAATTTTTGGTAGTAATTCTGTTCATCGATTTCACCTTAAAATTATTATTTATTTAGAATATTGGGGATGATGCATTTTATTTAATTTGTATTTTGTACTTATTTATTTAGCATCAATTTATCATATTTTGATTTAATTATTATTTGAATTGTGTTTTGTATTTTGCTATTATTTACATTATTCTCCACTAGTCCCTTAAAACATACTAAATATGGTATCCCTTTTGATTTTTATTTATTTCATCAGTTCAAAGGGTTTTTATTCTTTTCAATTTGTTAATATTCCCAAGAATAATCTATCGTTTTGCCCTTTGTTTTATTCTTTAAAATCCCATTGTTATATCACAGTAGAGAAATAGTGTTCGCTGTGTATAATTCTGTGCATTACTATCATATAGTATCATATCTTATCTAATACTATGTCTTAGAATGAACATAAAATTTAAGTTCTGGAAATGGTCAATATGAGTATATATTCATCAGTTGGATTTACCTGGTGTCATTAAGTTACAACAGAATCCCTGTAAAATCTGGAAAGTTGGAAAATTCATAAAACTTACTAATTATTGAAAACATTTAATCTTAATATTTGGATTTTTTTGGATTTATCGGATTATATAAGGATCCTGTAATGTTATTTATGACACCAGGTATATCTACTGATGAATAAATGCCCTTATTGGCCAAGTTTAAAATTCTTTATTTCGATGTTCATTCTAAGACGTAGTATTCCTTTAATCTTTTTGTTTTATGGATGGTCCAGGATCTTGTTTAATTCATATTCATTATTGTCTAAAAAAAAAAATAACTTCGATAACACACAAATAAACTTTCTTTCCTCAGTTCATCTAATTTACTTCTAAAGGGCCAGTACCTGGTTTTGTGATGGTCTAAAAACTAGTTTCAAGAACCATAATAATGATAGCTTTAAAGGGGCAGGTGCACCATTTTGGGAGGTTGTTTGAGTGTTGAATATATGTTGTTAATAGTCTTTCAGAAGTATTAGAAATGTTTGAAAATTGCATTAGTGAGAAACTTTACACACTATTTCTATATATTTCTTTCTATATTTAACTTTCAAACGTGGATAATCCTGGATCTTTGATTTGAAGGCTCAAATTTCAACAGTGAGTTGTGAACACTATTACTGATTGGCTAAGCTAAAAAATTCCTTTTTCTGAGATTAAAGTATGATTGGTCAAAAAAAAAAATGGCATCTGTCCCTTTAAGGAAAACTTTTTTTTTTTCATTTTTTGGTCCTGAAAATTAAAGTGCACACTGTTTTTTTTTTTTTTGATTGTTTTTGTCTAGCAACATATTGTCCATAAAATGAATGTGAAATTTGCATATCAGAACACCTGCCTGGATACAACAGGGTTTTCTGCATTCCTTCAAAAATAATAAATAGACCTGGATATAGAAAACGATTACATATATCTTAAGCATGCTTCTTTAAACAAAAGTGCACAACTCGTCCCAAAGTGTTGACATGAAAATAAGTTCTACTTGTCCAACTTCAATAGGGGCACAGACTTAAAATTGGTCAGTTGTCTGAAGATCGCATACCGTGAAACTCTGAGTAACAACATTTTTTTTTAGGTTCTGTTTTAATATTTCTATCTTACTATACACTTGAAAATTGAAAGCAGATCAAAATATTGGACTCACAAAATGAACAATGGCTTTTATATTCTGTTCGTTAAAAATTCTCAATAATGGCAACCCATGACCCTGTGTCTTTCCCTTTTTGGGTTAACAACGCCTTCAACTACAAAATAAGAATAAGCATTGTAAACATTGTCAATGTGTGAACCTTTTTTCATGACAGAGTGTAGCTTAGTCTGTTAAAGTGGTGAAATCTTGACTTCATTTGCTTGATTACATCAAATATATAGTGGCCATGGGTTCTATTCTCAGTCAGTTATATGGTAATAATACTGTAAAAGTCTTCTTTCCTGATTGTTAAGTAGACCGAGCTGTAAATGAGTACCATGATTTAGGAAAGATCAATGCTGAGACAGAATCCTTAAAAACAAAGTTCTTACCTGTATAAAATATGGTTTTTTCTTTCACCGATTTTCAAAATTGCGATTACTTTTCCAGGCTGAAGCAGATCTACGTACAGCACAAACAGACTTTGACAGACAGGCAGAAATTACCAAAATTCTTTTAGAAGGAATCAACAGTACACATGTATGTATTGGTATTATATTTTGATGAGGTTTTCTAGCATGGTGTTAAGGTGTTCTGAGTGTACTTTTAAAATCCCTTGCGGTGCGAATTTTGCAAAAGAGCTGGAAAATGCTGTTTCCCCTTTGCTCACAGCACTTTTCTCTATCTGGAATTAACATGTTGATTCCATTACCAGCTTATGGATGTGTGTATACAAAATAGTTTCTTTCCTATTTGAAATCAGTTTGTCATGTTAGTCCAAAAATCCATGACCAGTCCCATTGAATTTACTTTGTGAGGATTGGAACTAATTTTTGAGATTTTTGAGTTGTTTATAAATCATAATTTTACCAACTTACAAAGCTCCAGTTCAGAAAGTAACAGGCTCAATATCACCTTTTTGTAGCAATTTGCTGTGGTCTCACAATCTGTCATTATCTATCTGCATTAGCCCTCAGAAGTTTGATAAAAGATGTGACCTTAAATGTTGTTTTCACTGTTACACAATTCAGAAAATTTCTATTTTACAGGCCCATCATCTCCGTTGTTTAAATGATTTTATTGAAGCCCAGATGGCTTATTTCGCACAATGTCAACAATACATGGTAGATTTACAAAGACAACTCGGCAGGTAAGTTCAATTTGGGAGGTTATTTTTGGCAATTATGTGATAACATTGCAAATCTAGGTCTATTCAATCTGATCAAAATACAGTTCTTCAATCTTCTTACTTTTGTCTGGAAATCAATTTTTACTCATTTTTGTTTATGTGAATTGGAATATCAGCATTGAAATTTCCAAGAAATTTTGAAAAAAAATTGCAAAAATCTAAAATTGTCTCTGATGATATGGAGATTATCTGAAATCTGGTTTAATGACAACAGTAATTTGTATTGGCTGCTTTCCATTATTCATACTTTCTAAGGGACTGTAAATAGATTTAAATTTTGTTTTCTAGTCAGATGTCTGTGGTTCCTGCAATTCCACTAAAACTAAGTGATTGATGACTTCACTAATGGCAAAATATGCTTTATCATATAAGGCCCTTCGCAATTAGTGACTTCATCAAACACTTAGATTAAGTGAAATTGCAGGAACCTCTGACGTCTGATTGAAAATTAAAATGGTGCAAATTAATTAATGATATCAGTGTCTCTGATACAATTAAAAATTTAGAAAACGTCTTTACAATCCCTTTAAAACGAAGAACTATCAATGTTGGGATTTGTGTATTTAGCTGGAACAGTGCATTTGCTTGGATTTATATTTCAAACTTTAATTGATGTGGTGCAAAGGCACTTTGAAAGCATGAGCTTTTAAGCTTCAGGACTTGGACTGTGTGCTTAAATTTCTAGCTTAGAATTCGATACAACAGACGATTGCATACTAAGCAGTGCTGACTTTTGATTTTTCATCAAATGATATGGTAATTTGAATTTTGCAGTTTTTCAGAACAAATTCATAATTTGAAAACCTAGGTCTGATTTCATTTTGAAATATTCCCATAATAAGATTTATAAACTCCGAATTATATTACATCTTCTCTCTGCAATATATATTCTATGCTTAAGTATATTCATCAAATTTTCCCCACAATGAATTCAATATTAACTTAGTAATGATCCTTAATGCTTATTTCTAAAAATAGCTTTTTATTAATGGAAGTAACAATAGGAATAATTTTTTTGCATTTTTTGTTAAAAGGACAGATGTGCCATTTTTGGGGGTTGATTTGAGTCTTGAATATATGTAAATGGCCTTCACAAGTACTAGAAATGTACGAAAATTCCTTCAAAAATATCTCAAACTAGGAATTTCTTTTCCTATTTCTATAGAGGTCTTTTCTATATATGGCAGTGTCTCAAAAAAGACGACTTGTCTTTTTAACTTTCAAATGCGGATAATTCTGGACACAAATATCTTTGAAGGCTCAAATTTCGATGGAGAGCTGTGAACATTATTACTGGTTAGCTTAACTGAAAAATTCACGTTTGTGAGACTAAAGTATGATTGGTATAAAAAATGGTGCATCAGTCCTTTCTAAAAGGAATTGATTTTGAAACAATGACATTATATTTTTGAATTGGAATAATACAAATACATACTTTGATTTACCTCCCCCTCCCCTTTTAAACAATCCTACTAATAATCTCATGGTTGCACCAAACCTTTTTTTAGGGAGGCATAGACATTGCCTGTGATGTTCAGCACTTTTTGCACATGCACATAGCTTAGACCAGGGGTTTTCAACCGAGGGGTAATTATTCCTGAGGGGGTTATTTTGAAATATTTTGGGTAGTGAGTTGCTTTGAAGCCTAGCATAAATTTTGTGACCAATTATGAATTATGTGTTTCTATTCAGTCAGGCTATATTTTCCTCAATTAAAAAAGATTGCAGGGAAAGTCTAAGAGATAATCATGAAATAGTAAGGATTTATAAGTGGGAGGGGGTGAGGTAATCGATCAAGGATCCTGCAAGGGGTAATAGAGGTTAAAAAGTTGAAAATCCCTGGTCTAGACAATATGTGATACATGTGGTATTATAAGTGTATAAGTTATATCATGAAGGTTTTTTCAAAGTATCTTTGTTTCCATGCTTGAATTAAGGCAGCCAAATTTAGTTTTGGAATTTTGAGACTTCATTTAACTGCCTTTAAAGCATTAGCTCATGGGTGATTATATAAGTCAGTGCTAAATTCAAGTGACCTTAAATAAGTCATCTTTCCTCATTATTCAGGTGATAATTCATTTGATCTAGATGTAACTGATGTAAATTTGGTTGGATAATCAGAAAAATACTTTTGCTCATTCTATTTACAAAGAATCCTTAGAACAAAAGTTTGATTTTAGTCCATTAGATAATAGAATAGATGAATAGATATTAGAAAGGGGTATATATATGTGTATTTGCATCTCTGCTTCACTGCCTATCCTTTCAACAAGACTAAATTCTTCTGATATCCCACATACTAACAAAACAGTGATATATCATTTTGATGAACAGATATACAATGGAAAAACCATCTTATGTGTTAAACATCTATGGTTTTCTTTTATATTACATATTGCTAGTGCTCAAACAAATAACCAGTTTTCGCTTCAAACCCAGTTTCCCCCTGTCAAATGATGCAGGTTGGAGTGGCTGACATGGAAAAAGCGTCTAGTCATTAGGATAAGACAATAAACCGCGGCCCTGTGTGCTACAGGCTCCCTCAACTGTTTGGAATTGAAAAAAGAGTAGGCTTATGTGGCTGTCCTGGCAAAATTACCTGCATTGTACACTGCATGGCATTGACAGTCTTCATTAGACCAATTAGGTGCAGAAGAGTAGGACGTAAAGTTCCATTTCATTTTACAGTATTATAAGGTTTTACGAAGATTAATTTCCCACCTGTTTGTTTTTTGCAGACAATTTCATATCTGTATAATTTTAAGCCAACCTCGCAGTAGGGAGATCTATATATAATAAATGAGGTAGACATAAATGGAGTCCTGATTATTCAAGAAAAAGTAGAGGACAAAGCCAAATGTCTGTGGAATTGATTCAGATTTTGTTATTAATAGCTAAGGAGTTCTGAGCCCTAACAGATATTCCAACAAAACAAAATAAATGAAGTGAAATAAATAAATAAAAATTAATAAAGTCAAGAAAAAAATAGAGGACAAAGCCAAATGTCTGATTCAGATTTTGTTATTAATAGCTAAGGATTTCTGAGCCCTAACACATATTCCAACAAAACAAAATAAATGAAGTGAAATAAATAAATAAAAATTAATAAAGTCAAGAAAAAAATAGAGGTCAAAGCCAAATGTCTGAGGAATTGATTCAGATTTTGTTATTAATAGCTAAGGATTTCTGAGCCCTAACACATATCCCAACAAAACAAAATAAATGAAGTGAAATAAATAAATAAAAATTAATAAAGTCAAGAAAAAAATAGAGGTCAAAGCCAAATGTCTGAGGAATTGATTCAGATTTTGTTATTAATAGCTAAGGATTTCTGAGCCCTAACACATATCCCAACAAAACAAAATAAATGAAGTGAAATAAATAAATAAAAATTAATAAAGTCAAGAAAAAAATAGAGGTCAAAGCCAAATGTCTGATTCAGATTTTGTTATTAATAGCTAAGGATTTCTGAGCCCTAACACATATTCCAACAAAACAAAATAAATGAAGTGAAATAAATAAATAAAAATTAATAAAGTCAAGAAAAAAATAGAGGACAAAGCCAAATGTCTGAGGAATTGATTCAGATTTTGTTATTAATAGCTAAGGATTTCTGAGCCCTAACACATATTCCAACAAACCAAAATAAACGAAGTGAAATAAATAAATAAAAATTAATAAAGTCAAGAAAAAAATAGAGGACAAAGCCAAATGTCTGAGGAATTGATTCAGATTTTGTTATTAATAGCTAAGGGATAGCAAAAAATTTGTAAGAGCACTAGCTATGTTGATATGTGGTAATTTCTGAATGGATTGAGTTGGTGTGTGCTATTAAAGGTATACTATCTCTTAGGATGATCAGTTTTAATATTGGCCAAATAAGACTTTGTTTATCAGTGGACTTACCTGGTGCCATAACTATACAACAGAATCCCTCCATAATCTAATAAATCCATAAAACTTCAGTAATTTTGAAACATGCTTAGAAGTGCATTTCAATAATTATTTAGTTTAATAGATATATCGTCTTATATAGAGATTCTATTCTTTAGTCATGGTACTTCGTAAGTAAGTAATTGATAAATATATACTATCATTGACCAAGTTTGAGACTTTAAATTTATGTTCATTCTAAGAGGTAGTATTCCTTTAATAGAATGGAAGATTGATTCTTACTTTGTTTCCAGTAACTCTGGTACTGCAGAATAGTTCTGAAAGCTGTGTGAACCCTCTAAAATAATAAAATGGTAGGGAAATGGGCACTTATATACTAATATCTGTTTATTGATGTACTTTCTGAGCATGTCTGTTGCTTTTGCTTTGACCTGCTTGACTCATTGTACCCTTTCTGTTTGATGCATGGTTCTTTTGTTCTTCTTCTTTCTCCTCCACTACAAACAATTAAATACCAAAATTATACATTTTGAAAAAATATTCGAAAAATAATTATAAATCAACTGAAAAAGGTGATTAGTATAAAAAAAATTATATAACAAAAAATGCAATATTATTATGGTATGATATGGTATAACACACTTTATAATAAAAAAGTACATAATGTTTCAACACATAATGACCACACAATGTAAATTGTGTTTAAACATTATGTACTTTGTTATTAAAGAAGTGTGTTATACTATAATATATTCCCTTGTGTTTTTTGCTATATGTGCTCTCCACTTATATTATTAAATGAATTTACCAAACGAAAAGTTATAACACCATATTTTAAGATGTTTGATACCTTGGGTTTTGAATTTTGAGTTTGTTCTTGAGATCCATTTCTTTTCAATCTTAAACCATTCCTTTGACATGCTGAGGTTTTACTGCATGAACATAATTTGATTTAGTTTCACCAGGGACCCAGAGAGAGTAAACTTTTAACTTCAAACTTTTGGATGTGATTGGACAGATTTTGAAAAACAAGCTTCCGATAATCATGTACTTTGGTTGAGTATCTTGTACTTTGGTTGAGAAATATGGTACTTTTGGACATGAAAATGTTCCCAAAAAAATAACATAAATATATGTACCTTTGACTAAAACTATTATAACAGCTGTATCTTCAAAAACCTGGTAGTTTTGACTTAAAAAGTACAATTATGGTACATTCGGAAAAATTATGATACTTTTGGCTTAGGAATTCAGACTTTTTTTGTATAAAAATTCGGATTTAAACAACAACAAAATGATGAGTAATTTGGTTTAGGAGGAACTTATTAAATATGTTCTTGTCTTACCAGCCGTTGATTCTGGTAACATTCGTTTGCAAAACAAATTGAACTGGTCTAGAAATCCAATCAAAGTTTATTCTCTCTGAATCCTTAAATCTCTTTCTTAGTTTTTTTTATCTTGTGTCTTTTCAGTTATTCAGTGGGTCCTAATGTAGGTGGTGGGAGCTTGTCAAATATGCACCAGTCCACCAATGTATACACAAATAACGGTAACCCCCTCCAACCCTCTGCACCCCCCGCAATACAAGTCACTGCCGCCACGCCAACAGAGAAAAAACAAGCTCGAGTTTTATATGATTACGAAGCTGCTAATGCTTCCGAACTTTCACTCCTAGCAGATGAGGTAAATATCGTCCAAAACTGAGAATGTGTTCATCAGCTATTTTTATTGGTAGTATAGTCGCTTGGATGGAAACAAATTTATAACTTGAATTTCAAAAAAGCAGACTTATGCCACTGTCTTGGCAAACATTCTCTCATTGTACACTGCGTGGCATTGTCGTGTTCATGCTTATTTGTCATAAATATACCATTAATACAATATATGCTGTCCTCCATAAAAAGATCTCATTGCACCCTACATGGCGTTGCCCGTCTTCATTAGCCCACATGGTGCAGAAAAGTAGTACCGGTACGTAAAACTCCGTTCATTTCATTTCATTTCATTTCCATGAAAAGAATTCAGAGTTGACAAACCCAAAGACAGAGGAAGCATACCCAGCCATCCTAGTAACAATATGCAAAAGCAGTATTCAACACAATGAATTCATAAGGTTTAACAACCTGTTGAAACTATTATTTATTTGGGGCTTTTTCTATTTAATTCATAGATGTAGCTGATTTTTTTTAAAGTTTTTTAGTTATTATTGTATTTGCATTTGAATTTTATGTTTTCCATTGTTATTTTTTTCATATAGATTAGAATTATGTTTTGTCATAAAACAATAAAAATCTTCAGAATATCAAAAATCAAAATTTATTGTAAAAAAAAGAATTAACATTCAAAATTTATGACTTTTTGGTTAAAAAAAAAATATACATGTAGTTTATAATCATATATTTGATGAAAATATTTTTAAAGTATAAAATCATTTAAAGTGGTTGTGTGGGCTAGATTAAAAATGACTTGAATTGTAAGAAATACCTTCTCCATTGAACACAAATCTAAAGGTTTTATTGATGCTGTGATGCCACATTGGACTAAAGGGAAGGTATCATTGTTTGACGGAGGTTTAAAAAATTTCGTATTATTTTATCAATGACAGTTTAATTTTAAATTCAAATTTTCAACCTTGCTTGAATTT
Organism: Lottia gigantea; assembly: GCF_000327385.1. Lineage (NCBI taxonomy): Eukaryota > Metazoa > Mollusca > Gastropoda > Lottiidae > Lottia > Lottia gigantea. The sequence continues at coordinate 270,863 of NW_008710315.1, read as the reverse complement.
TTTCCAAATGTAGCACTTTAAATGGACTGTACAACCACTTTAAAGATGCCTTCCTCAACATCAAAAATGCTTGACAGTTTCCTGTTAATAATTTGTTGTAATTTATGTTTTTCCAGCTTATAATGGTATATACGGTGGCGGGAATGGATCCAGACTGGCTCATGGCCGAGAAAAAAAATTCAAGAGGGAAGGTTCCGTTAACATATTTAGAGGTACTGGAATAGGACTTGATATTATCTACATTTATTATGTTTATATAACTATAATTTTTTTCATTTATAATATTTGTAGATTTGTAAACATTCACATCTTTTTGACTCAATTTGATTAAAATATAGATCAAGACGTATCGTTTCTTGTTTTTACTGAGTGACTACACCTGCCATCCATGATCTGACGAAATTGTTATTCAGCACTTGTTCTAGGTGTTAATTATTCAATCAAATGTACTGCCTGACTGGGATATTCATTGTTGAACTGTTACTGCCAGCACACATTTCACATTTTCACAAAATACAACTGAACAGTATTCAAGCAAAAAAATTGTCAGATTATGGATGGCATTTAGTAACCCACAGAAAAACATAAATGGAAAATTCTAGATCTGCATATTAATCAGAATGGATATTACCTGAAGAATCTTTTTAACCAAATTTTAAGCTTCAAGGCAATATCGAGCTCAAAGGGCTAATATATCCAGAAATAAAGAAAATTGTCATTAGCCCTTAAGCAATTTTGGTTTTGGCAATTTCATGGACATTTATTCTTCCTTAAAGAAAGCTCTTTATTATCATTTTGAAAGCATATCAAATCCTATGTGCTAAAAATTAATTTTTGAGCTTGTTGAGGTGTTGTCTTTAAAGCTGAGCAGAGCAAATATAAATTCATGTATTTGGTCTACTTTTCAGCAAACTGAACTGAGTATCATAAGAAATGTTACTTATTTTGAAAAAGTGTCTTATTTCTCCCAAAAATTTAAGAAAGGCCAAAATTGAAGGTTTGCGAAAGACTAGCTGGTAGACAGAATCCTTAAGAATCTTGTTGAATCTCATCAATTAAGAAATTTCATGAGAAAGCCAATTTAATAAATCATTTCATATTATTTGGATTAAATTTCTTATGATGGTTATCAAGCTCTCAAGAATTTGAAGTGAAGTTTGCTGTTGAAGTAGGCCTTATATATAAAAATAATGATTCAATACGTCATATATTAAAAAGAGCATTTCAAAGAATAATTTTATGCATGAATTTCAAGTGTCTAGTATTGAAATTAAAACACGTAAGTGACTTTTCTTGTAAAATGGTTTGTATATATGAAATTTAAAGTGTGCTATTTCTATAGACTGAATCAAAGGCTTTGGTGAAGTCTAACCTCTTCTGTTTGAATAAGCCTTTTTAGTATGAAAAATGTGAGAACTTTTGGATCCATTTGAGGATAGGCTGTAGCTCTTTTGGTTAGAGTGTTGCAAACTTATGGTTATGTTCATGCAAGGGTAATATGATGGGACAGACTCAAACACCCTTGAAGGTTCAAGAAATCTACATGATATTAAGACAAAAATATACTATATATACTTTAACAGGAAAAGGCAGAAACTGAAAGTACTAGGAAGTTATTATATCTTTGATATGTCATTCCTTTAGATTAAATGTCAACTTGACATACCAATATAATTGACATATCAACATAACTAGAGTCTTGCATATTTAGGAAGGTGGCAGCTGCAAAAGTATTGATTGGAGTGAGGTCACCACCAAATTTTTTCAAATCCAATCTTGGAGGGTGCCCACAGAAAAAAAATATAATAAAGGGTTTATTCCACAATGAAAAAATACACATTTCCCTTTGGAGCTGCCATCAATGAGAATATCTGCAGAAAATAAATACTCTAGCCTAAAAACTAGGGTCAAAGTTCATCTGTTACTCAAAGGGCCTGGACTGCTTAACTTAGAGGTTAGAACTCATCAGAGCTAACTGCTAAAATAAGAGGTTAGAACTCATCAGAGCTATTGATTCAGTTCATTGTATTATTAATAAAATGTAGATGATGTATATTCATACCTAATTAATTATGTTAATGTATTCGTCTAATTATAATACTATTTTACATGTGACACCTAGTCATCTGATGTTTTTCTCTGTTCATGTCCCATTGACATTGGTTCAACTCAAAGTCATGCATTTTGCAGTTATAGGAAGGATCAGACCAGATCAGATGATGCTAAAATAGATTGCATGCATGACGTAAGCACCAGTGGTAAGATGCTTGTACAAAATATCTCCATTTATACAATCATACCCAAAGAACTGGGACTGTATTTCTTGTCCAAATCTACAAAATTCATGTGTAAATTTACAAAAGTTTCTGTCATACCATATAAACATTGGAAGTGTATTTCTTGTAGATAAGTTTGAATTCCAAATCTATAAAAGTTTTATAACAACTAAACATCAGTACACTTTGTAGATTAATTTGGATTCCAAATCTATTAAAAAAAAAATCATTTTGTAAATCTACAAAAGTTTGTCATATCAAGTAAACATCAGTACACTTTGTAGATTAATTTGAATTCCAAATCTATAAAAAAAAAACATTTATGTAAATCTAGAAAAGTTTGTCATATCAAATAAGTTTGAATTCCAAATCTATAAAAATTAATGTTTTTGTGTAAATCTACAAACGTTTTTTTGTGTAAATCTATAAATGTATTGTTGAGGTTTTAAAATTTAATTGTGAATAACTTGTAGATAATTATAATACATAGATTTATAAAATTACTTATTCTACATTCCTTATAAAAACCAAAATGTAGAATTTCATAGATTGCACAGATATCTTGTAAAAACAAAATCTAGATTTCATAGATTGCACTAAAAACTAAGTTAGTCAATAATTGTATAGATTTCTTTCTAATTGTTTGAAAACTTGTAGCTAGATTGCCATAAATTGCAATTAATCCTTCTTACAAACCAAAATCTAGGTTTCATATATTGTGAAAATATTGAAATCTAGATTTTAATTGAAGCTTGGTAGCTCTTAAAACCTTCTGTTTTTCACATCTACATAAAATCTACATCAATGAAGATTGAACATCTGTATGTAAAATTTGAAATCTAGAAAAAAACCTAGACAGTATAATAAGAAATCTATACATTTAAGATGCATAGTTACAGATGTTGAATAAAATAGATGTAGATTTTGAAATCTATACCATTCGTATCAGATGCTGATAATGATAGATGTAGATTTTCAAATCTAGAAAACTGACTTTATAGACATAGATTTTGATTCAGTTTAGGAAATTAACAATAATTTTTTTCTCTCTTAAATTTTATTAATCTTTCCATCAACGAAAATAAAGGTTGTTTCATTAGAGTGCCAACTACGATATTGAAATATTGTGTAGTTTAACAAAGACTGTGTATTTTGTCTGGTTGTCATTGGATTGGTTTCTGCTTTTGACTATTATGCACTTATTAACAGGCCCTAGCCAGACTTGATTGTTCGGAGAGCCAAGTAATATACTCTGAGTGGCAATGGTATATGTATAGTTGCAGAAATTGGTCGGTTGTCAGAATTTTTCAGGGGGGATATCCATTTTCCCTTGCAGCACTGTAGCTATAGGCCTGCTTGTTAAATGTCAACTTTGCAGAAATTAAGCCAATTGGGCAGAAATTGACACAATTTCTGTTCAACACACACAAAAAAAACACATCGTGAGTTGAAATCTTGGTGCTCTTAAAACCAAACATATCTCATTTTCAAATCCTATAGTTTCTTCCTCTGGCTGCAGGGTTTGGATTTCTGGGCATTTTGGGATTTGGTCAACTTAAATCTTTTAGGAAACTCTTCATCTTAAGATAACCTTTTCAGCAGTTATAATATGTCAATACATGTAGTTGCAACGCAATTTCAAAGCTCAAATCAACGTCTTCACCTTATACTGCAGCCAGAGAAACAACCAACATATATCACTTTTCTTGGATACACTATGCCTTGTGGGCATTATCATTCTAATATTTACTCTATCGCTTTGGGCTATAATGCAATAGAGGTATTGTTTCTTAAATACCATTTTGTGTTGCTTGGGAAAAATAGTAGGCTATATTGCAATGTTCAATGAAATATATCTAAGCTGAATAGAGGTGTTGCTGTTATTTACAGGGTTTCATTTTTTTTTGATTGTTTTGCGTGTTTCTTCATTCGATTGGACTTAAGTTAACGACCAACTGCTATTCTTAGGCAACGGCAAATTTTGAACTTTAATGTTATAAGGGTACAAAAGAGCTTTTCTGGCATTTGTATGTGTATTTTGGGACATTTTACAGCTTCTGTATGGATTATTCTAAATCCTGTTCAAAGTTTCTGTGTGATTTTGGAATTTTCAGGACTAGACTTCCGGCAGTAATTAGAATGGTGCAAATAGAAGCTATTGGTGTCTTCGATACACTTGTGCTCTTTGGAATTCATACATTTTAAAGGATACTACCTCTTAGAATGGACATAAAATTTAAAATCTCAAACGTGGTCAATAAGAGTATAAGACTTACTAGGTGCCGTGACTGAAGAATAGAATCTCTATATATAACGATATATCCAATAAACTGAATAATTATTGAAATGCGCTTCTAAGCATGTTTCAAAATTACGTAGTTTAATGAATTGTTACTTATCTCTATGGATTTATTAGATTATAGAGAGATTCTGTTGTATAGTTATGGCACCAGGTAAGTCTACCTGATGAACAAAGACTCATTTTAAGCAAGTTTAAAAATTTTAATTGTTTGGCCATCCTCAGAGGTAGTATATCATTAAATGCATTTTGTATGATATTTCCCTCACTTAGACTTGGTTTATTGTTATTATTAGTTGAGACCTATTTGAAATATCGTTCTGATTTGTTGATTCTAAGTTTGATTTGTAACATAAAATTTTCGAAAATTGTAAAGAGATTCTTTGCATGTGTAAATATTTTTTTTCTTTTCTTTTATTTTTTTTCTTGAATAGCTATATATAAAATATGATTAAATTATCTTTAAACGTGCTTTTTTTCTGAGATATTAAAGGGATTGTAAAGAGGTTTTCTTTTTTTTTGTATGTGTATCGGGGATACTGATAGCATCAATTAGCACCATTCCAATGTTCAATCAGACGTCTGTGGTTCTTGCAATGCCAGTGAAATTAAGTGTTTGATGACGTCACTAGTCGCGAAATTTGCTTTTATGACATACGCTGTGGTATAGATACACTAAAAGAATTTAGAATACCGTAACAATCCCTGTAACCAAAAATATAAATACGGGAAGCGTTTTCAAGCGCATCACGAAGATGATACAGGATGGTCATGCATCTGTGAAATGAAATGAATGAAGTTTTATGTCCTACTTTTCTGCACCTTTATGGGCTAATGAAGACGGGCAACGCCATGCAGTGCGTAATGAGAGATATTTTACCAGGACAGCGGCATCAGCCTACTCTTTCTCGATTTCCAACTGTCGTGGGATCTGTCGTGCCTGTAGCACACGGAGCCTCGGATTTTCAACTGGCAGAATCTATGAGGCATCAGAATTTCTAACGACTACCTGCTACTTGCAGCATGTGAGATTATCTGATCAATTGCTGGAGCTTTCTCAAAGTCAAAGTGCAGATTGTGTGTTTCAGATGTTGTAGGATCGTAAAAAACCGCTAAGAGGTTGACTGCTTCTTGTTGTATAGGAGGTCATACACTAGATTGGTTGTGGCGAAGGAGAATGAATAGTGTTCACTCACCTTATATTCAACATTTTGACAGTGAATTCAAATCACCGACATTTATCTTGAGTTTGGTGAATATCGCTCAGTTAATTAGTAAACTCCTGTTTCTAGCAATGCCTGACTGCATTAGCGTTTTGTTGATGTTGGCAGTGATGGAGCCGAGCCGATGTTTTGAATTGCAAGATGATAATATGTGAGTACACCTTAATTCACTCAAGATATCTCATGTAGTCGCACGTGCATTATGCACATCCAGAATATTTCCAAACATAGACCTAAACAAGAATTGCTCGGTACTTATTTTCGCGTCAAATTTTTTTCAAAGACTAGAGCTTGCTTTGTTCTGAAGACTCTTTGACCTAATACTTAACGGTTCTTCCTATGCCTGCCTCTGTTTTACCGTTTTGCTCACATCTAATATTGGTTAAGGAATGGCCCTATGATTGCTGATCCCGGGCCGTAACTACACGGATTCAATGCCCCATCCCTCTCTCGGGAAAAAACATGCCCCCCCCCCCCTCTGAAATTAATGGCGGACCTATATCGTCACCGTCACCCTCCTGATATATTACTTGCCCCACTCCGAACAATCAAGTCTGGCTACGTACCTTAGCTGACCGTCCTTTTCCAAAAACAACAAAATAATTTTGTCTTGAGCTTTGCTGACTCTCCATGTTAATTTCAACACTTACTACACATTTTTTTTCGCACGACCTAATCCGGAACTGGAGTTCGAGTTTCGATTTTTTTCTACTGTATTTTCGGCAAAGGAATGTCGTGTAAGTATGATTTAATAAACGAAAATTGAATTTTCTAGGTTTTTTTTATTAACAAAAGTTAAAAGTAGAAAAGATATAAATAGTATAAGTGTAGTTTGGGTTAAAATCAGATAAAAAAAAGTAAACATAACAAATTATAATATGATATAACAATATATACGACAAAAGGGCTGATATTGCCAATATAAGTATAATAACGTTATCAGATTAAACATTTTACCTTCTCCTTTTAATTAGGGTCAATTCTACAAAAAATGAAATAACATGTAAACTTCGGAGAGGCATGGAAATATGATTCAAGTAAGCTTACATTGAAATCTTGACCCACTTGCGTCTTAATACATGCTTATCTATCAAAAACGCGAAAAATTCAATAGTTCCTAACATGCTGGTCATTTTCGATTGGATGAATAACGATAATATAGAACACACCGTTCATAACAATTTCTTCAGATCATGGATGATGACAAGTGGAGTCACCCACAGAAAAAAAACCACGAAACGGAACCTCAAGATCTGATTTAAATCAGATAGCACGTGGAATGTACAAGTAATTTGTGAATTCTTCTAAAACCTAACATCGTTGCAATATTATGCTCTGAATTGCGCGGAGCGACTGGAATGCTGTATGGAAAATGCGCAAAAAAATATTTACGGGTAAGGTACCCCTTACACCATAGCGATACACCAGTTGTGTATGGTTGAGAATAAGAATAGCGTTCAGAACTCGTGACCACTTTCATTATTCGTTATCATACTGGTAATCGCTATAGTGTGAGGGAACGTTATAATACGATTTGGAATGCTCGATTTATTTTAACACAGACAGGGATTAGGCAGGTATTGCGTCACTCAAAACTTAAACTTGCTAACACTTAAACATCTGAAACGGCAAATGCATGGCGGAATTTGACTCAAGACTGAACCTAAACAAAGTCAGCTGATGATGCAACATGATTTCCCGACAAGAACGTAGGAATACCAATAGAAACGAAAGACTTCTGAGAAGCACATTGTTAAAGGTTAAAGTATTCAAATTATATAAACTGTTACATCCTGCAAATAATACTGTCGATAGTTGCTGTGTCTATTGGGGAGGGAAGACATTTTGTCGGAATTGACCGATCATATTCCCAGCTGGTCTGTAGTTGGCTACGACAATTATTTTACCACCTGCAGCTTTAGCTTTACCAATTCCCAATTCTTTACTCCCTTTCCATACAACTTGCGTAAAGTGGCCTTGAAGAGAAAAAAAATAGATAGAAACAGCAAGGTATGAGTTTTCGTACTGTTTTTGTTATAGAATTGGCTTTTTTGTGCGTGTTACTGAATTTACCTGATTTCCAACACTCAAGAGATCCTAAACGTCCTAGAACAGTAGCACATGTGGCCTCAGTGCCCGAAAGATGTGTTTTCTCTTGTCGGCTGCATCGACCTATATCATTGACAGGTTTTGATACAAGCGATCTGTATCATTGACAAGTTTCACTTACAAGTGGCCTGTATCATTGACAGTTTTCACTTCCATGTGGTCTGTATCATTGTCATGTTTCGCTTACAATTGATCTGTATCATTGACAGTTTTCACTTCCAAGTGGCCTGTATCATTGACAGTTTTCACTTCCAAGTGATCTGTATCATGGACAGGTTTCGCTTACAAGTGGTCTGTATCATGGACAGGTTTCGCTTACAAGTGGTCTGTATCATTGTCATGTTTCGCTTACAATTGATCTGTATCATTGACAGGTTTCGCTTACAATTGATCTGTATCATTGGCAGGTTTCGCTTACAATTGATCTGTATCATTGGCAGGTTTCGCTTACAATTGATCTGTATCATTGACAGGCTTCGCTTACAAGTGATCTGTATCATTGGCAGGTCTCACTTACAAGTGATCTGTATCATTGACAGGTTTCGCTTACAAGTGATCTGTATCATTGGCAGGTTTCGCTTACAAGTGATCTGTATCATTGACAGGTTTCGCTTACAAGTGATCTGTATCATTGGCAGGTTTCGCTTACAAGTGATCTGTATCATTGACAGGTTTCGCTTACAAGTGATCTGTATCATTGACAGGTTTCACTTACAAGTGATCTGTATCATTGACAGGTTTCGCTTACATTTGATCTGTATCATTGGCAGGTCTCACTTACAAGTGATCTGTATCATTGACAGGTTTCGCTTACAAGTGATCTGTATCATTGACAGGTTTCGCTTACAAGTGATCTGTATCACTGACAGGTTTCGCTTACAAGTGATCTGTATCATTGGCAGGTTTCGCTTACAAGTGATCTGTATCATTGACAGGTCTCACTTACGAGTGGCATGTATCATTGATAAGTTTCACTTACAAGTGACCAATGCAGATTTTATCGTTTATACCGATTAAGAACAAAAAGATCATTTCTCATCAATATCAGTATGCAGAAAGTCTTAAAGTTGTAAATAACGGTACATAACTCCAATTTGTAAATAAGAAACTAAAACAGTTCGACTTACCGGTGCCGAGTGAACGTTCTGAATTATAATCATGTTTACTAATTTCACTATACCATTGATCTAGAACCTCTTGACCTAGAATAAAATTAATAAACATTTTTATTCAATGTCATGTGATTTCTGGTAGGCTACTTGAAACTGGAAGCATCTGATCAATTTTAGGATTTAGTACATCATCAACTGTGAATCGCTATGAATTTAGTCGCTGGACTGGGCGGTGAGATCTGCGACTACTTTATCGCAGTTGCTAGCGAACTGGAAATCTGGAATGTACCTATTCAAATTGTTATGAGTATGTATTGTAGATTATATTTTTAAAGACAGGTTTTCGATTATAATGAAAACAGAGAGAACTTACTAGAATAATCTCCGCCACCTGAGGACCATTTACAGGCAATATTCTCTCCAACACGTTCACCCCCCAGGGTACACTGACTGTGTTGAAAGCTATCCGAGGAGGCCAGATGTTCCGCCCATTTTTGGGCATGAGCACAGAGATCTTTACTGAGCTTCAATGGAGCCACTCCATGCTTCGCCCGGACTTTATTATGTTGCTTCAAAGAACTATCCGTAAATTCAGACATTGTTTTAGGTCTTTTACTGGTCTCTGATGACGAATCACTACTACTACTGCTACCCGTGCTGTGTCCAAAAGGCTGAAAGAATATTTCAAAGGAAATTGACATATTGGGCAACTTTTATTCCATGAAATCTTAGCTGTACGGATAGATTGGGGTGAAATAATTGGAAAAAAGATTTTTTTATAAAGTTAACGTGATATAAGGAATAGACCATTGGCGTCAATGCAAAGACATAAACTGATATGGCAATGAAGACAAAAACCCGTTGTTTCGTGTTAAATTGGATTATCTTAGCTATTTTTATTGAATAAAGATTTGTACCAATTTGGCCAGAGAATGGTTCATAGGTTACTCGAAAAAATGATTAAGTTAAAACAAACAGGTTGTCCAAAGAAATACCATAAGCAAAAAAAAACATGGACACTTATAAAACATGTCAGATGGGTAACTCTTAACACGTAGTAATTTACCTTAAAATGTAGATCGGTCAGGCTTGAAGAAAATTATCCAAATGTCCAAAGAATTTAGTTAACAGCTTTGTATTATAATTATGCAGAGTTTATGGTCAAACAAATTGAAATCCTATTTGTTGCTAATAATTATCATTAAGCCGATGATCTTTTTCTTACCCAGATTTTATAGTTTGATTCAAGTAAATAGGATTAAGGACTGATCCATACGTAAGAGATGTACTGTCCCCCGCCCAAATGATCAGTGACTCAACTAGATGAGTGGCGGTCTATGGACTAAAATGTGTTGCCTTTAAAGGGGCGATTGCGGCATTTTGGGGGAATAGTCTTAAGAAGTACTAGAAATGTTGTAAAATTCTTTTAAAGATACTAGGAATTTTACTCACTATTCTATATCTCACAGAGTATATTAAATTGACTAGTCGTCATTTTAACATTCAAATGCAGATAATTCTTGACACACATGGATTTGAAGGCTCGTATTTCGACGGTGAGCTGTGAACACTTTTACTGATTGGCTTAGCTAAGCTGAGACTAAAGTATGATTGGTCAAAAAATGGCGCACCCTTTAAAGCGACAAGTATCGTGACCCCGAGAAATTGACACAATTCATTCTTGGATGAATTGTCAAATCATCAAGTCGTGCATCTTTAACTAACCTTGGACTGTTTGGTTTGTCCCTGGGATCTAAAACCATCATTATCATCTATTTGTAGTCTTCTACTAAAATTATCAAGACCACTGTCAAACTATAGAATAGAAAGGGAAACAGTCAATCACTCAGTCGTTTTCCCCCAAAGGGGCTAAATCGGTAAAATAGCGTCTAGTTGTTCGGATTGGGCGTTTAACCAGGAGCCGTTGGCTATGATTCGTACACGTAAAAGATCCATCGACAGCAGAATTACAAGATTACACAGCGTTGTATTAGCCCAATCTTTTGTTACTTAATTAGGCGTGTCTGGATATAGCAGACGGGTTAGAAGTCTCAGACCAGACTTGCGTTTAGCTGTCCGTTCTCAGTTTTCAAGCGTCTGTTTTGCCTAAATCACCTATCATTCCACCCTTGGTTTGTACATTTGGACGTAAGAAATCATCAACATTCCCGACATCTACAGAGCGACTTGTTCAGTAGACAAAACCACAAAAAGATGTGTAAAGCATAAAACGTAACCTCTATTATAATTACTACTCTTTTCGGACCTTAAAGTAGAAAAATATCAAAGTAATAACTACCGGTGAACGATGAAAACCACTCCAATTGGAACCACTTCCAGTGGAATCGTCCTTTTTAACGGATTCCTTTCTATTAGTAACTGTTTCGCCATTAGGTTTGGTGATGGTCTCTTCCTCAATGATCTTTGTCACCTTATTGGGTCCACGACCTTCCGTTACCGTGTACACTCTTGTACTACGTTTCTCTCCACCCGTATTGCACTGTCTCGTCGATGTGGTACTCGATGGGAAGCCACCATCATCACCAGAACGTCGCCCAAAGAAGTTCTTCCTCATGTTATCGAAATCGCCGAAGCCTGAGTCCGTACCAAAACTGTGTATGTTGTTGTTAAAGCTTGACGAGTTACTCCTATTGGAAAAGGTACTCGATGGCGAATCTGGAATACGACAAATTTTGGCCATATTGCATAACATACGATTAATACATCATTAAAAAAGGGGGTGTGGGGGGGGGGGGGGCATTCATCTAAATAATTGCTTTGCCAACAAGAAAACATTCAATTGAACATGAAATTGGTTCTTCTGCAATTCAACAAAAACGTTCCACTTTCCACTCGACCAATAATGCTTAAAAGAATATTGATAACGGCCCAAAAATAGCGAATGTTTAAAGTGTCATGATATATATGTGTTTTAAATCGTTGGAGAACGAGACGTCGGGGTTCATTCTATAATATGATGCGGGTAGCTGAACTGGTTAAGCAAATATTCAGACGAATAAAATCAGTCTTAAAGCAGATATAATCTATCAGTTTCATTTCGTGTTCTTTTGTGGCATACTTAACTTGTCATCAATGATCATATGAAATTCTTATTTGAATCATGTTCAATTTTACCCGTTTGCGTCATTATTACAACAATAAAATAACGGTCCATCGTACTATTTCCCGGACCCTAGTTAGTTAGCCTACAATAAGTAACGGTGAGAAACGACATTTTCAGTCCAAAATAATCGCAAACATGCAAATATTCCCTATCAACTTATACATTTAAAAGTGGCACCGATGTGATATAGTAAGTTCTGTCAGCATTCAAGGCAAATATCTAGAGGACCATATTGTTATCCATTTTAAGATAACGTAACGTACCTCTTTGCTGTGTTTGAGGTACTGAAGTCTGCCCATCTCTTGGAGGCAGGACATTCCGTGAATAATCACCCAGCATATTACCAGCTGGTAAATAATTAGCCACCACAATAATTTTACCATCTTTAGTGGTAGCTTTACCAACACCTATCTCTCGACTGCCTTTCCATACCACTTGCGTAAAATGACCTGAAAATGAGAAAAACCGCAAATAGATAAATATCCTTCTACCAAGTTTTATTTACTCGATTTACGTGTAACTAGGACAGCTTTAATTTCCCGGCAGATGTCTAAAGAATTTGACCAGACAATGGTAGCAGTTTCATCAAGTACGTTCAAGCTACGATGTCGTTTTACTGGCGTTGGGACAAAAAGGCCTCTTTCTGCAAGGGTGTTTTTAGGCCAAATCGTCTGAAAAATGTGTCTTCCCCCATTGTGTAATATACCAATTTTTTTAGACGATCTAGATTCACCCTTACCAGAATGTGTTTGCGATTGTCCCACCCCTAATATCACTAATTTATAACGTCCGGCGTCTATAGTTCCTATGGCGACAATATCACAAGTCACAGCGACATGGATCCAGTCCTTCAACGACTTAAAACATGATCAAATATGACAGCCAGAATCAGCTTACCTGAGTTAAGATTTCTGGGTTCACCACCAAATGTATACATTTTGATTTCGCTATACCATTGATCTGTTACTTCCTGACCTACAATGTAATTTATGATTCAAAGCAGACCCGTAGCTATAAGAGGCACAGGTGGCAATGCCAACCCCCGTAAAAATGAATTTAAAAAATTCTGACAACTGACCAATTTCATTGACGAAACTTAATAGCATACACAATTGCTCCTTCGGATATGTAACTTGCCCCTGCGAACAATCAAATCTGGCTACGATTCTGTATCAATGACTTAAAAAATGCTCCAGGGATCAAGGTTGGGCGTAATCTTTTCCCAATCCCTCAAGAGTGATTATTGAATTCGGCTGTTTCATAATTTGGAGAATTCTGAAATTTATATTATTTGCATGGTTTGGAAACGTTCTCAAAAATGTGTTTTACCACTCTTACATATATTTCAGAACGAATTTCTCAAACAAGGTTCTGTCCCTATGCCGGACAAAATAAGATCCAGCATATGGAATAGTCTTAAGAAAGTTACATGGTTAGAATGAGATTTTCCAAAGATGCAAGTCTGAGGGACTGACATAAAACGCGAATGGTATAGCGAGACCCGTGCATTACATCCACGAGCATCTACCCATGACGGGTGAATTTTCCCTAATTGCGCAATGTATATATACGTTTTTTTTGTTATATCCGTATTTCTTTTCACGATCCTGACATATATCATTCTTAAAACGTAAGAAACAATTCAAACGAAACCTATGTAACATCATCCACGATAATTTTGTAGTGTCCTTTGACCAATGAAACTCTACCCACGTCCTAAATTAATGTGGTAGGCGATATGTCACGAATTTATCCGGATTTAGTGTAAAACATAGATCATCATTACAAATGGAATTTTAATGGAACTTACTTTGTCTCCTTCGAACCTTATAACTATCTTCACAATGTCAAGCTATTTCAATGTATAATTGTTTTGTCTGGCAAGCTAATTAAGGCCCGCTGGTATTTTAGTTTGACAGAGTGGCAAATATCACCTGTTTATCCTTGGGTGATAATAAACAATTTCACCAATTGTTGACAGACGGACAGATAGATATTGGTGACGTCAATATACGCCGCCCATTTCATGTGTGCACATACAGGTGACTTTTACCCGTGATAACCAAACCCAACCCGGGTGCTCATTTTATTATAAGGGATAACTTTTTTTTTAGTTGTGGAAACGTTCAGGTCTACGCAGTCCAGCACTTTGTCAGACTTTCCCACATGCCGCTCTTACCTAGCAATCTTTGAAAATTCAATATCTTTCACACAACAAATCGGCCTTGGCATACTTAACATTACAAATAAATAATACTAATAGCAGGTATAAAGGCAGAATAAAACTCGATAAATCTTGCCCTACGGTTCAAACGCGCCAATATCGAATCCGTATATCACGTCAAAGAAACAAGTAGGGCCAGATTTGTCCGACCACGCAAAAATACTTATTGATCTATATGTAAGTAATTTCTTTTTCTCAAAAATAACTACATTTACCTGTGTAGCTATCGGGTCTCGAGGACCATTTCATAGCGATGTTCTCGCCTAAACTTTCGCCTCGGTATGAGGAACTACTGTGCTGAAAACTGTTGGTGGCCGCCAACTGTTCCGCCCATTTTTGTGCCGTCTGCGACAATTCTCGCGAATGAGATAACGGCGACACCTGGTGGCGAGATCTGTAAACATTATGTGCATCTACCACTTCGTCTATAAACTTTCGATCCATAACTGTAGTTTTCTGGAAATATAAATAGTAACAGTGACATAAATATCAGTCGGTGACGTATTGATATGTATTTATCACTAATACAGTTAAAAGAATAAATGAAATGAAGTTTTACATCCTACCTTTCTGTACCTTATTGGACTAATGAAGACGAGCAACGTCCCTGCAGTGTGCAATGGGGACATTGTGCTAAACCAGTGGCGAATCTGTCCCTTTAAATAGCAAAATGTTACGTTGCGTTCTTATGTTCTACCCACAGAACATAGCGGTCCTTTTCAGATCTTGACATGCCATATGCAATTGCGGTCCGTACAAAACAACCTTTAGCCGCAGCCTTACCTGACCGACCGGTCCAATTCTAACACGAAAAACCTTCATCCCGTCCAAATATAATAAAATTTATTACAGGGTAAATAAAACAAATGAACAGTTTGATTTACAATAAGGAACTAATATAGTGATGACTATAAGTGTCGAGTTTGAACTCAAGTGGTCACGTGAAGTTAGTCAGCAATGATTTAGGACATCAGAGTTCAAATTATATTTAATAAATATAATGTCGAGTTCAACACTTAGTTAAAGTTGTTTTCCCAGATAGATCTAATATCAAGTTGAACACGTATTAAAAGTAGCCTACCCACATAGATTTGTTTTCGAGTTCAACACATATTAAAAGTAGCCAGGAATCTCGTCTTGAAAAGGTTTTGCAAATTTAACCACAAATTGGGCTGCTCTTAAATGTAAACTTTCTTACTTAAAAAATTTATGCACTTTTTGGCACAGATAAATCATACAACTATATACTTTAAACACACTTAAATCTTAAACCTATATACTTTAAACACACTTAAATCTTAAACCTATATACTTTAAATACACTTAAATCTTACACCTTTGTACTTTAAACATGCATAAATCTTACACCTATATACTTTAAACATGTTTAAATCTTACACCTATATATTTTAAACATGCTTAAATCTAAAGCTATGTACTTTTAACATACTTAACTCTTACACCTATATACTTTAAACATACTTAAATCTTACACCTATATACTTTAAACACACTTAAATCTTACACCTTTATACTTTTAACATGCTTAAATCTACCTATATACTTTAAACATACTTAAATCTTACACCTATATACTTTAAACATACTTAAATCTTACACCTATATACTTTTAACACACTTAAATCTTACACCTATATACTTTTAACACACTTAAGTCTTACACCTTTGTACTTTTAACACACTTAAATCTTAAACCTATATACTTTAAACATGCTTAAATCTTAAACCTATATTCTTTAAACACTCTTAAATCTTACGCCTATATACTTTTAACACACTTAAATCTAAAGCTATGTACTTTTAACATACTTAACTCTTATACCTTTATACTTTAGACTTATATACTTTTAACACGCTTAAATCTAAACCTATGTACTTTAATCCTTCTTAAATCTAAAGCTATGCACTTAAAGCATGCTTAAATATTACACCTACATGTATATACTTTAAACACACTTAAATCTAAACATATATACTTTAAACATGCTTAAATCTACTAAAGTTACTTGGGTACACTTACATACTTTTGTACATTAGCCACACTTATATCTACACCTTGGTTTATTATCCACGCTTAAATCTAAACATTGGTTTATTATCCACACTTTAATCTAAACATTGGTTCTTGAACCACACTCAAATCTAAAGATCTTTTGCCATTCTCTTCCGAACCTTTGTGTACAGCAGCAGTTAAACCTTGCGCTTTAGCCACATTAATATGCACTTATATGATTTTTATTTAAGATTTTGCTGAAGTATATTGGCATCACTTGTCTAAACCTAGGTTTACGTACATTAACCATATCTAACTTTAGCTTAACCCTAAACCAACTTAAATATAAAACTACTTACACCGACTTTTCTCAATTCTAATTTTTTTCCAGCCGCACTAAAACCGAACCTACTCCTACGAAGCCTTGTTTTTTTTATATAAAGGATGTATTTTGTTTAGAAAAAAAGACTTAATATAAATCAACGTAGCGTCATATTTTAACAAAATATATAAAAGACATTAAATTCCTCGCTGTGCTTCGTTAACCAATGATATACTGATTTCGGTTGGTTTAAAGAGAGATGTCACCCTAACCGTTAGCGCGAGTAGGCGGATTGAGCGCAGAATAACTTCAGAAACAGATTTATTGATGGCGGTCAGGAACCATGCGCACAGTTGCGGAAAGTAATTATCACATTTCTCATACCTATGGGATATCGTCACGTATAGGGCCAGGCATCAAATTCGGGACTTGCTCCGACTCACTTTTACACGAAATTTTGAATAAACTTTGGTATCTATACAAGGCTAAACCATTAATGAATCCATCAAGGTATTACAGGATATTCTACAATGTCCATACAAATAGTGATTAAATGAAATGTCACTTTAAATCCACCTTGATTTACATGTTTAAAAAAACAATAAATCCAGCATTTGAGTGATTTCTTTTCTTCTTACTCACATCGTGTTTTTAAATACTGATTTTATTCACAGAGACCAAAAATCAGCCTTTAATGTTGTACTCACCATCAACACGCATAATGAATTAAGGATCAAAAAGGATATTTTGGTCGACCTGACGGTAAATTCATGACCCCAGATAATATTCAAATCTACATGCATATATCAAATGCCTTGGGAATAGAGGCACGTCTGCTATCACAGCAGTGCTGGATCGTTGGTTCAGCTATTTGCATTCTCTTTATGAGAATCCCACCTTATGAGCTAATGAAGACAGACAACGCCGTGTAGTATGCAGTCGGAGAAATTTTACCACGACAGCGACGTTAGCTACCCTTTTGCAACAAGAGATCTTAAACAAACGATCACCAGAGAGGCTGGACTCCGCAGCAAAGTTCGTGACAGCTTTAACCCTTTGAAAATATAAACCATTTAAACGTATCGATATGCAATACATTGTATAAATAATTAAACAGTAACACAAATCAAATATATAAATAACAAGACGAGTCATCAGTTCCTTGAAAAATCTTGCAAATCAAACCATCAAGCCATTACCCAAACTATGTTAACAATTTATAGTTTCATATCGTTCTATACAGTAGGATCATTTATTTATGATGATCAAAGAACAAACAAAAGCATGCCCGGCATGTAACATCGCCATTGCCACACTAGGGGAAATAGTCTCCTTTGGGATGTTTAATTGGTACATTATGGTCAATTTAGTAAGTCAGCTAATGGTTGAATCCCATGTGATCGTGTTTAATCTTATTACCTCACGTTATGGCTTGTTGATTCACTAATATATCATGATGGCATTCTAATTGAAGCTATTGATCCAAAGGGTTTCTGAGAGAGATAATTGCGCACTGCATTTTTGATTATGCTGAACATGCAGCCAAATCCGAATATGCTCAAAACAAAGTAGTCCACATGATGATTGGAAATGCAAAAAAGAACTTTCGGTTCGTATTAAACGAAATATTGACTCTGTTCACGAATTGTAAACATACAAATTTGTGAGCATAGGCTTCAAAGCAGTAGCGTATTTAGAGGAGGTCTATAGGAAAATGGGGCCCCTTCGGGCAGATGTAAGATCTTTTTTGCAATGAAAATTAAGCCCTCTAAATGCTCAAAATTCATCTGAAATCTGCTGGCCTCTGAGACTCTTTGACATCACCCAGACCCCTTTGGGCCTCGGTGAGACACCTCTCATTTTGACCACTCCTTGGGCATTCTCTAGATACGCTTCGGCTTTCAAGGCTTACTGACGGGGGTTCCACATTGGCAAATCTGCTCGCAATAGTGGAATGATCACAAGGAATTTGTGAATAACAAGTCACGGGTAGATAAACTTAACCAATATAAGCTAGGTAGATACGGCTTGTGGACTGACCACAAATGACGAGGATAGTTTTTCCCAGCTATTTCAGTTATAATGCATATATTTATTATGTCATGACGTCTATCATAATTTCCCTATTCGAATCAATCTTCAACTATATAATATACACTTTTAACTTACCACTGTCGGTTTTATAACATGTTGAGCTCTTCGTCGACTCCATGTTTGGTCCAAGGCCAACATTGGCATCCCTATTTCTACCATTTTGTATTTACCGTATTCAAAGAGAAAATAACTTTTAAATTGTGATAACTGGACGGTATATGTTTCTGGGATTTAATGCACTAGCACTTTCAGATGTAGCAAAATTACGACCACTATTTCATCAGTAACCACAATTTTGAAGATATTCGTCCGTTCATTTAACAAATATACACCACGTATTCCTTTTCAATACAAATTCACATTTGTCTCTGTACTTCGTCCTCAGTTCTATTGATCCAAATGAGCTGTAATGAACTGAGTTTTACGCCCTATTTTTCTGCACCATGAGGCTTTATGAAGGTCTGTTGGTCCAAGCACTTCCTCCGACAACAGTTGTGCATAAATCGATGCAAAATTCGTATTCACGTCTGTATTAACTTTCGTGAAAATATCAATACAGCGTACCACTAATGTCGTCTGCTTGCTCTAGATTTCATGTGAATGTGGCGACACTTGTTGGACTAGTGTATAAAAGATAAAGTCGTTTGAGGTAGACCTGTTGACATGATACGAAACGCTCACAAAGAAACAAAACTAACTTTATGTTTACGTATGAAAAATTTTATGAACCATTTATATGACCTTTTTTGTATAACTTTATAATAACTGTCGTCTCTTTATGTAAACCACAATGGAGCAAAAATCGTTTAGCTGAAAATGAAGAGGTTTGCTCAGTGACCATAAACGATAAGGGTGAAATAATGTCTTCTATTTTTTGAAAACGCCTTGCAAACTCAAAACTATTTCTGGACAATATCATTTATGGTAACCACGAAACGTCCATTTGAAGAGGTTGTGCAGTGTCTATCATTTCCACGTTCCACCTGGTTGTTGCCAATATGTTTGAAAAGTATGAACTGCAATCCAATATACAAATATACATATACTTGACACTAAGCTGCCGGAACACATGTATACGTGGTCAAGCTCGACATCCACGACCAATTTCAAACCTCCGCTACAACATATTGTTT
The DNA here is from genome assembly GCF_000327385.1 of Lottia gigantea. Lineage (NCBI taxonomy): Eukaryota > Metazoa > Mollusca > Gastropoda > Lottiidae > Lottia > Lottia gigantea. The sequence goes on along the minus strand of NW_008710315.1, from coordinate 250,933 downwards.
TCAGGTGAACATCTGTCTGTAAACACTCTCCAACGTTGTTCAAAAAGACTGTGTTCATCAAGGACACGCTAAATATACCCGTAAACACGAATAACAATATTATATTGAAAACAAACAAGGCGCAGCTTTACAATAATGTAGTATAAGTGGATATGCAAACAGGATTAACAAACACTTGTCAATAGCCGGTTAATTGGTTAACATTTCGAGATACACCCAAGTTGAGCCCGTACACACCTAAACGTCAACAAACACTATCTGCAAACACTGACGTTAACGTTTTCTTATATCCAGTTACTTGCACTGCATTTGGCAGAAGTTCCTCAACAAAACAAAGGTTTCTCCGTCCTCTTCGAATCCTTGTCTTAATCACTAGAACATAGTTTTCATCGATCGCTTTATCGATAGGTTCATTCACCTAAGGTGATATTCCACTTTTTAATGAACTTCAACTTAAATTGAACACACTGCATTAAAGATGAGAATGTTCATATATTTTCTATTGTATCGATATTCCCAGTCCATACAACACACATGACCTCGTACCTCGTCCAAATGTACTGTTACACCACTTGGAAAACACATGTATACTATAAAGTCAAATTGACTATCCTGTATGCAAACGTCAACTGTCATATAGTCTAACAGTAAATTTGAATACCAGTATATCGTTGACTATATCATTATTAACTGCAACTTAAAAGGTGAGTCGGTCACGGTCATAATAATTAGACTAGGAAATGTCATACACGCGAGACATTGTCGAACATGGTTTACAATGACAACATAGGGGGGTGTATTGTGAAGCTACAATGAATCTATGCATGTAAGCTTTAAAATGAGAAGATGCAACAGCAAGAAACGATGTCAATAGAGAGCTGTGATGACTGATAGACGCAGTTTATGACGTCGATAGTAAGTTATATACGTCTAGTTGCAAAGATGAACAAAGTCAGTACGTTAAGCTGTAACGATGGACATTCAGTTCAGTTGAGTACTAGTTTTAGACGCTGGGTATAAGCCTTGTACGTTGTTGCATCAATGAACATAAGAATTAAAAAATGAACACAAGCGCCCAACGTAGTTTTTAACAATGAACACAAGCACCCAACGTAGCTTTTAGATGAAGAAGATTTCCATCATAGCTTGTAACGATGAACACGATTAGTCCTAATGGTGATCTATAACGCAACGGGTGGTTACATCAGCCTTTAATTTGTTTCTTCACGGAGTATCTTAGACACATTTTATGTTTATATGACCTAGTTAATAATGTAAGTTCACTTAGTACTTTCAAGGGGTAACATTTTCATAAACAATACTTGAACACAACAGGACATAATATGTCTTCTCTGATACACCACCAAAACAAAAGGAGACACCTATAGGACTACTCTTTCTCAGACAAAACTGAACACCGATACGTTACAGTATACATCTAGACTTCAATAATAGCGATCCTTAGACACAACACCGTTACAGCCTATAGCTAGAATGGGACATCAATCCATGCGATCCTTAGACACAACTGTACACCGTTATCATACAATCTGCGGTTAGGAAGTGACTTGAATCCGTGCGATCCTTAGACACAAATGAACACCGTTACAGTCTACAGCTAGTATGTAACGATCCGTGCGATCATAAGACACAACTGAACACTATTGAAACTGTCTACGGCTAGAATGGAACGTCAATCCATGGGATCCTTAGACGCAAATGTACAATGTTACAGTCTACAGCTAGAATGTTATTTCAATCCTTAGATACAACTGAACACCGTTAGCCAGCTAGAATTTGAGTAAATCCTTACAATTCTTAAACACAAACGAACACAGATACGTTACAGTATACATAAAGACATTCCGTGCGTTACGTTACAGTCTACAGCCATAATACAACCATTTACGTAAACGTACGAACTATTCAAAACGTGGACTATACACTGTTATTTTATACCTTATACTGAGTGGGAAATATGTCATTCAGTATTCTCTATTCATATAATACGAATCAATAATAGTGTGAGCGCATTAATATATACGACACATTGTCAAGTCAAGTGTATTTATTAAATCTATTTATAGCTAATTGGCTGGTTTGGAAAGTCTCTAGTTTTACCTACGCTAAGTAGTATTTTGTGACCATTTTCATTGCATATTTCGAATATTGATATAATAGTGACAAAGAAGTGTTCCATATAAGGCTTATAAATATTATAAAATATTTCGCAAATCGCAAAATTTATAATGGAAGTTCATAAAGCAAGGATTACCCCCTTTACTTAAAGTCTACCAACTGTTCCTTGCCTCTTACTAACAAAGGTCATGTCTACCAACTGTTCCTTGCCCCTTTTCTGACGAAGATCATGTCTACCAACTGTTCCTTGTCCCTTTACTGCCGAGGGTCATGTCTACTAACTGTTCCTTGCCCTTTTACTTACTAAGGTCATGTCTACCAACTGTCCTTGCCTCTTACTAACAAAGGTCATGTCAACCAACTGTTCCTTGCCCCTTTACTGCCGAGGGTCATGTCTACCAACTGTTCCTTGCCCCTTTACTGACGAGGGTCATGTCTACCAACTGTTCCTTGCCCCTTTACTGACGAGGTTCATGTCTACCAACTGTCCTTGCCTCTTACTAACAAAGATCATGTCTACCAACTGTTCCTTGCCCCTTTACTGACGAGGGTCATGTCTATCAACTGTTCCTTGCCCCTTTACTGACGAGGGTCATGATTACCGACTGTACCTTGCCCCTTTACTGACGAGGGTCATGTCTACCAACTGTTCCTTGCCCATTTACTTACGAAAGTCTTGTTTACCAACTTTTCCTTGTCCTTTTACCGACGAAGGCATGTCTACCAACTGTTCCTTGTCCCTTTACTGCCGAGGGTCATGTCTACTAACTGTTCCTTGCCCTTTTACTTACTAAGGTCATGTCTACCAACTGTCCTTGCCTCTTACTAACAAAGGTCATGTCAACCAACTGTTCCTTGCCCCTTTACTGACGAGGGTCATGTCTACCAACTGTTCCTTGCCCCTTTACTGACGAGGGTCATGTCTACCAACTGTTCCTTGCCCCTTTACTGACGAGGTTCATGTCTACCAACTGTCCTTGCCTCTTACTAACAAAGATCATGTCTACCAACTGTTCCTTGCCCCTTTACTGACGAGGGTCATGTCTATCAACTGTTCCTTGCCCCTTTACTGACGAGGGTCATGTCTACCGACTGTTCCTTGCCCCTTTACTGACGAGGGTCATGTCTACCAACTGTTCCTTGCCCATTTACTTACGAAAGTCTTGTTTACCAACTTTTCCTTGTCCTTTTACCGACGAAGGCATGTCTACCAACTGTTCTTTGCCCCTTTACTGACGAGGGTCATGTCTACCAACTGTTCTTTGTCCTTTTACTCATGTCATGTCTACTAACTGTTCCTGGCCCCTTTACTGACGAAGATTATGTCTACCAACTGTTCTTTGTCCCTTTACTGACGAGGGTCATATCTACCAACCGTTCCTTGCCCTTTTACTTACTAAGGTCATTTCTACTAACTGTTCCTTGCCCCTTTACTGACGAAGATCATGTCTACTAACTGTTTCTTGCCCCTTTACGCTTCAGACACTTTATTTCATAATCTGTTAATTTGTGTCAGATAATTATGAAGAATATATACCAAGTAATTTGATTTGTAAATTAGACCGCTATCGATCTGGTGATTATAAGTCTGGGTTATTAATATTACCAGAGACAATAGACGCCGACATCTACCAATCAAGCCACCATCGGATCCTACTTCGCGTTTTTCATAACTAACGTGGCCGTTTTAAAGGGAATATGAAAAGGTTTTCTAAATTTTTCATGTGTATCGGGGATATTGCTAAAATAAATTTGCACCATTCCAAATTTGGATTAGACATCAGTGGTCCCATCAATTCCAATAAAACCATTTGACTTTATATTGTAAGAACGTAAGGATCTGTTGGTCAGCCAATAATCCAATTTCAATGAATCCCTGAGCAAATACATATTTATCATTACCATATATCCTTATACACTTGAATTACCAGTGTCGGTTAATATAATCAATTAGCTTGACCAAAGTCCAGCCGGTGCAGCTGAGGGAGAGGATCGCTCAATATTACAAACTAGCTGTATTTTGTTTTTACGGAAAACCAGGCAACCGGAACCGACAAAACTAAGGCTCTACGTGGACAGAGAAACATGCTTAAGAAGCTATGAACGCAGAGAGACCAACAAAATACACTTATTTAATTTTCAATCTCGCTAACAGTTCAGAAAAATTGATTAATTACCTCGTAGGCAGCTCAAACTTTACCAGATTTATAAAATGAAATTATAAGATGTACGTCATTAATTGTACTGTACTTTTAAAGGGACTGGTTTGCCATTTTCGGAGGTTGATTTGGGTCTTACATATACGTAAATAGTCTTCAAAAGTACTAGAAAAATGTACCAAAATAGCATATTTCCTTTCAAAATACCACAAACTAGAAATTTCACCCTTTACTTCTATATATGGCATTTCTATATATCACAGAGTATCTTTAATTGACGAATCGTCTTTTTGACTTTTCAACGCGGATAATTTTGAATGTACATGTTTTTGAAGGCTCAAATTTCGATGGTGAGCTGTAAACATTATTACTGATTAGCTTAGCTAAAACCTTAAAGTTTCTGTACGATACGATCGGTCAAAAAGATGGCGCATCTGTCACACAAATGCTTTCCACACATCTTTTTTGGGGTTTGTTGTGAGGTTCTTATTATATAATTGTACTTTTTTGTACGGATAAATCATTATTATTTATTACCCTAATGATGAATACAATGTTTGAATGAATATTACTGATGGACGATACTAAATGTGATATTTAATGAATGTTTCATTGTATATTATAAACCATCTTGACCAATATGATGTATTCATAATTACGCACATCGACTTAGTCAAGCGGGTTGATCGATATCCTGTATGTTTCAGTCCAGAAATCTGTATTATCTACCGCTGCTAAAGGAACATGGATATCCTGAAGGTCCAGCGTGATATCCTTGCATTGATCGAGATACCGTACCCTCGGAATTGTCAGGATCGGAATTGATAAATCGCTTCGTTCGGATCGGACAGCAACCCTACGATAAAAATCTTTAAAAAAAAATTACAGGTTAGAAAATGATTTATTTTCTTCACCTCCTGGATTTTTTTTTCTGATGCAAGAAGATTGAGACCAAACTTTCATGAGATTTCAGTATTTGACAATTTTCATAGATACATGCTTACTCTTCTTGACACCTGATACCACTATTCGTTATGAAATGCTTACTCGCTTATTATTGATATACTTCCTCATGTGAAAAGCTGCTGCCAATGTTTTGCCAGTGTATTGTTATGATTTTGGGTTTCGTTTTGCGGTTAGAATCGTAAGTACTTAGTTTATTTATACAAAGAAATCATGACAGTATATCTAACTACTGTATATCTACATTATGACGAATTGGTATTATAGAATTTAGCTTCAATAAGTTCAGAAAAAGTAAGTAAAACTCCTTTCCCAATTGCTGTCAAAAAAATAATATAAATTTACTCACAAGAGCTCTAGTCGCTGTATATTTGTCCAATGTGATGTATCGACTTATGAAGCAGAATATATCAATAACCTTCTTACACGAACTTTTATTTTCTAGTTAATTTATCACACGTTATAAATATTGTTGTCAAGTTGACCATCAAGTGGACAGAAAGTTATATAGCCAAGGGTGGTGCAAAAAGTACAATGTTAGTCAGCGTTTTTAGCAAGTTTACATAAAGTGATTTACCAACGAATTGCTACGCAATGAGTTTGATGTCTTAAAGAGACAAGTAGACCATAATTTTTGACGAATCAAACTGTAGTCTCAGAAACTGGAATTTTTTAGCTGAGCTAATCGGTAACAGTGTTCACATCTCACCGTCGAAATGTGAGTCTTCAAATCCATGTGTGTCCAGAATTATCTGCGTTTGAATGTTACAATGACGATTCGTCAAGATAAGATACTCTGTAATATATATAAAAGACATAGATAGGAGTAGTGAGTAAAATTCATAGTTTTGAGTATTTTTATAGGAATTGTGTGATTGAAAACTATTTGTATATATTAAAGACTAAAATCAACCCCACAAAATGGCACACTTGTCCCTTTAATGGGATTGTAAACAAATTATTTGCACCATTCTAACGGTGGACCCTGCAATCACACTACATTAAGTGTTTGATGACGTCACTAATCTCGAAGGGCGTAAATAAAAGCATATTTTGCGATTAGTGACTACATCAAACACTTAGTTTTAGTGGTATTGCATGAACCACAGACGTCGGATTGAAAAGTTGAATGGTGTGGTGCACATTGATGCTGTCAGTGTCCCAAATACACATTTCTTTACAATCCCTTTAACGTTCAGCACCTGTAGATAATGCGATGATTAGCTTACCATCTTTTGATTTCAAACTACCGAGGGATCCTTAAAGTGCACAATTTGTAGCATACGAGACATCACAACAAAACAATTTCTTACAAATATTCAGCAGAATCCTCCAGCAGCAATAACGAAAGATGCTATGACGAATGTGGCACCAGACAGAGCACGCTTAGTGTATGAAATACTTACTCACTTATGATTGATATACTTCCACATGTGAAAAGTTCATTAACTACTAATAATGTTTCGCTGATATGTTATTTGGATTTCGAGTTTCGTTTTGCGGTTCGAATCGGTAGTTTATATATTTCGAAATCGAAAACTGTTGAAAAACTGTTGGAATTCAAGTGAAATTAACAACCAATACTATATTATATACACTATTAACTAGACCTTTGTACCTCAAATATTTCCACTTCGGTCAACAACTACACAATCGATATTTTAAGTAAATTTTTCGGTTTTTTTTACATCCACCTATTTTAGTATGGCGAAGAGTAGATGAAAAGTTAATAAAAACGTCTCGATCCAGTGATAAAATCAGTGTCCCAGAATATTGTTTAAAGCTAGACCTTTTGTTAAGGGGTATATCGCTATTATCTTGCTATGTATGAATAACATAAGCACATATTAATGAAGGTTTGGTTCAGTAATTTTCAAGAGGAGCATGGTACGATATACATTCATAGTCTCTTTTTGGAGAAGGCTGCACATCTCAGTTCGCTGTAACCACAGATTTAGGGGGTGGGTCATTGAGCCTTGCCTGACACCTCCCTCCCCCAGGACCGTGGAAGGTCTTATTTTGAAGGCTTAAATTCCTGCATTTGAAAGACTATTCTTTCAATGTTATTACACTTTTAAAATGATTTCCACAAAAATGGGATTTTGGATCCGTCACTGATATTTCATCATAAGGAATAGAGTTTCCGCATTTTAAACTTTTCAGTCTCGACAGTTTTACCCCCATTGTGTGAATCTGTCCACTATTTGTACCCGAGTGTCGAGAGGCACCGCCACCTGTAAACATTTATAAGGAATTATTTCAATTCAACGAGTAAATAACAAGATCGAACTAACGTATCAACGAGTGAACTGTAGGGCCTACTTATGTTATACAAGCTTAAAATTTAAAATAATGTGCTCTTACCTTCATATATATTTTGAAAATAGCTAATATTTGTCACAGAGAGCAGTTATTGCTCTAATATAAATAATGTTGTTCTTATATTTAAGTCGTTGTAACAAAATATTCTATATGTTAAACATTCACATACATTATCGATTCCGAACAGATGGTTCAAGAATTGTTGAAATTATAGATTGTTATGTTGGTAGTTTAGGCAGTGTTCAATGAGGTAAATTGTGTCAAATCCTAATTCTACGCTAGTTCGATCTGTGGGATGAACGTTAATTTTGATGAGTACACAGGGGAACTGTGCTTCATGAAAATAACAGTTTACACAACTCATGTACACCAAAAAAACAACAAAACAAAACAAAAAACACAAAACAAAGTAAGAAACAAAAAAAAAAACCTATCAACTGTCGACACAAAGGGATGAATCCGGGAATGCTTTAAGCATATATAGCATTGGTTTTACATTCCGACGGTAACTTTTTTTTGGGGGTGACGATTATGATTTAAGTAGCTCTATTCAGTCAGTAGCAAGAATTTATAGAGGAAGGGGGGTAATGCAATCGATCAAAGATCCGATATCAGAATTCGCCAGAAAAACGTTGAAAACAGGGCTGCATTTCAATTTACAGATGCTCAGCTGTGTACACCGCAAGCTGAGCGGTACAGAGCGACACGCATGGGAAATTCGACTGTATGTTTTACAGCTCGCAGTCAACAGCTGTTGCCCACTGTTCAATTAGCATGTCATGTATGGACTGTATGAAAGATAATCATCCGAAATCGTGTACTTTACCTTGTGCCATTTTCAAATTCAATCATTTTATCAATTTCTTCGAATTTTAATTCTTTACTTGAAAAATCGATAAATATAACTTAAATATAAAAATATCAAATATAAACTGACAAAACTTGTGAGTGTTGCCAATTTGTTTTGGTTGTAAAGTCGTTTGAGTCTTGAAGATCGAATATGCCGAATCGTTGTTATCTCATTGAAAGTGTCATAGACAGGTAAAGTCTGGGCGTCAGAGGCTTCTGTAGGACGAAAAATGGGCGGAATTAGTGATGGATCGTCATGGTAACACACACCAACTTCACTATGTCAAACTTTTACGAACTTTGTCTAACGCCTTGACTGCCGCCTTGACTGCAATATTCACCTTTCTAATATCAAGCCAGTAGCACACGGAGGAAATATATTCTACTGCTTTTGTCATCTCATGAGATGATTCGGAAGGAACGGTGAAATTAATCTTGTAATAGTACTCAATACAACCAAAATGATTTGGTAATACCTGGCAAGTATTATTGACTACTGGCAGAGTACCGACACAGTTTCTTACTTTACATTCTTTTAAATTTTGGATGGATCATCATGGTAACATACACAAACTTCACGATGTCAAACTTTTACGAACTTTGTCTAACGCAATATTCACCTTTCTAATATCACGGTTTTAAATGCAGCACACGGGGTCTCGGTTTATTGTCTCATCCCAACAACTAGACGCTTTTTCCATGTCAGCCCCTCCAACCTGCATCACTGACAGTTTGTAATAGCTTGGCATTGTAAAGATACCATTACATAGAATGACAAACATTTCATTTGCGTACACCCAAATATTAAAAAAACCAACTCACAAAACCACATTTAATCAAAGGAAAAAGCAAAGATCGGAATACTTTAACAACAATCTTACAATGTTATAGAAAATAGTCGATAATTATGGATCTGTTTCACCGTTGTGTGTACACATTTGTTACCTGTACGCACTTAAACTTGAACCGACCAGGAAACCAACAATAGTCAATAAGATAGCTTGCCAGGCAAAGTAATAAACGCCCACTGGCAGCTTTGATTTTGAATAAAAATATGTAGCAGTACAGTAACAATCACCAGTATGAAATATTCAACCTTAAATCATACACTTCTTTTGAACTCTTTAGGGCGATACTAAATAATATTGAGTATGAGTTATTGCCCTTGTTCTTGAAAACGTGTTCAATCTTTAGCTCGTGAAAGCTCAAGTATAACTCGTACTCAATATTTTTCAATTCTTCTGATTTTCAATAGGGTTTATCCTTGGGCGATAACAAACTCTCACACTAAGTTTCATCAAAATCTGTCAAGAATTAATTGTGCCTTCTAGAGTGATTACGAGCTAAAAATGGAACGCTCTTTCAAGAACAAGGGCAATAACTCATACTAAATATTTTTTGATTCTTCTGATTTTCAATAGGGTTCATCCTTGGGTGATTACGAACACTCGAAATCCGTAATGATTTTATCGATTTTCGATAGGCTTCATCCTTGGGTGATAATAAACGATTTCAGCAAGTTTCGTCAAAATCCGTAAAGAATGGTGTCTTGTAGAGTGCTTACGAGCAATTGTGGACGAACCGACATGGGTGACGGCAATATTCGCTCCACATATCTTGTGGGCGTATAAAAATGCACTTCATGCCTTTTTTTTTTGAAAAGTAACTACTTTTTTGGTCTGCTTGATATTCAATGCAAATAGATTTAGGTCATTTGTTGGTCGTTTTTCTGCTCGGTTCCTGGTAGTTTCACGTTTTCTTTGGTCGTTTCTGCTCGGTTCATGTTTTAAAAAAAAAACACATTTAATCACAGGAAAAAACAGCAATGATGGGAATAATTCAACAGCAATCTAATTTACAATGTTATAGAGAATATATAGATAATTCTGGATCTATTTGGCCTTTGTGTACATATTGTTACCCGTACTCACTTACACTTGAACCAGGAAACCAATAATAGGTCAATAAAATGCACTTTTCTCAAATGAATTGGCCTGCTTGGTATTCAATGCAAATAGATTGAGGTCGTTTCTTGGTCGTTTTGCTGCTCGGTTCATGGTCGTTTCCCGTTTTCCCTGATCGTTTCTGGTCGGTTCAAGGTTTAGTAAGTACGTACCACCGTTTATGGCAATCGGGCCACCAAAATACCAATCAAAATTACTACGTTTACAGATATTTGTGTTAGTTTAGTAACAGAGGACGTCGAACCAAGATCCACTTCCCTGTTACCTGTAAAGGTACGGTAGTAACTCAGATCTTTTATTTTCTTCGGGATACTACACCATTCATAGCAGGCAACCCTGTATCTCTTTGTAGAAATGCTCCCAGTTAGATTGAATGCCAAATTAGTATCTAAATACTCAAAATATTGTGTGTATGATATAAGCTGAAATTGAGAATCACACAAATAGTAAGCCATTCTAGAGAGTATAATTAAACCTGTTATCTGATCATCAACTAGAGTTATATTTAATAGCGTTACATTTTTACTATAGTATTTTCTTACATTATTCATACGTTCGAAATTGGCAGCTAACTGAACGAGTTCGGAGGAAATATATTCTACTGCTTTTGTCATCTCATGAGATGATTCGGAAGGAACGGTGAAATTAATCTTGAAAAAGTACTCATACAACCAAAATGATTTGGTAATACCTGGCAAGTATTATTGACTACTGGCAGAGTACCGACACAGTTCCTTACTTTACATTCTTTTAAATTTTGATCGGCATCAAAAGTACAAGATAAATCTTTAACTAAACTCATTTTAGAATTCAGAATGACAAACGATTCTCTATTTTGCTTCCAATTAAATACCATGGAAAAAGAGTAAGATTGAGCCTGTATACCATAAAATATATCGTTCCGTACTGCCGTGAAGCAACTCTCAGTTGACTCTATAATAACATTGCAATTAAGACAAAATTTGTTTTTATACATTGAATTTGTGTATCTGATGGGCGATAATGCATTTTCTCGACAAAAGCGTTGTTCTTCCTGAGTAGCAGAAGGTACACAGGACGATATCATGTTTGGAAAGCATATAATTTCTCTTGAATTAGTTGGAGGGATAATCATTACAGGATTGTTGAATAATTCTACTATGTCTTGCCCACTGTTAGGCCTTTGTCTACGGTTATTGGTTCCAACCATTGTGGACCAATAAACAATGTCGTCTTCGTCTTCACCATTACATAACATACAATGTCGGTTTTTATAATGAAGCTCTGTCCTTTTTGACATCACTTTAGATACAACTACGGACGATCTGGTTTCTTCTTCACACAATTCTACTGTCTTGACAGATACATTGGTTAGAGAACAACTTGTGATAATCTAAATATAATATAAATATTGAAATAATATTAAAACAGTTCTCGCTTCGCCATCTCTGTGTTTTGACTTAATACTTCTTTACGCTCTACAATTGATGTATTTAGCACTATTTTAACTGTGATATCGCTCTACAATTGATGTATTTAGCACTATTTTAACTGTGATATCGCTCTACAATTGATGTATTGAGCACTATTTTAACTGTGATATCGCTCTACAATTGATGTATTGAGCACTATTTTAACTGTGATATCGCTCTACAATTGATGTATTGAGCACTATTTTAACTCTGATATCGCTTTACAATTGATGTATTGAGCACAATTTTAACTGATATCGCTCTAATTGATGTATTGAGCACTAGGGTCCTTTCTACCAGCTGGCCGTTGGCCAAATCTTTTGGCATTGATCTTTCCCGGATTATCCGTACCCATGTTACAGCTTGGTCAACTGGATTTGTAAGTGACGATAACCTAATCATGGTCATCGGACTTTCACACATTTCCATGTTGAAGCGTTTAATAATCGTAGTTGCCTTCGGTCGCCCTTGTTCTATTTTCTGTCTGGCTAAAGAATGGACCTGAACGGATGGAATTTCGGAATAACTATTTTATCGCACTTAGCAGCATCTTCACAATGTCAAATTATTTCAAACTTTGTCTTATACCTTGACTACAATGGCCATCAGAGACTACAGCCAATTGGAGTCTTGGAAATCTTATACAATCCAACCAAATCGCTATATTAACTAACATTTGTGATACAAGAGAGGTGGCTATTGCAGTCAAGTATAAGTACGAAGTTCATAATGGTTTAGCATTGTGAATTGCCATTAGCCATTCAATTCAAATGCAGTGCAGCGCCAGTGTCGGTACAGAGGGAGCACCGACGTTTGCATCACCAATTGTACCCCAACTATATATATAACAAATTAAGAGTTATGAT